>NC_052942.1:5560044-5807544 GCF_013358895.1 Oreochromis aureus | reverse complement strand
TCATTGTTATTAAGCTATATTGTAGGATTTCTGCTAAATCATAGTATTTCCACTATATTATATTTTTCTTTCTAAATATAGCATTTCTGCTATAGAATAGTATTTCTGCTATGTTATAATATTTGTGCTAAACTGGAGTATTTTTGTTAAAACATAGTATTCATATAAAATTAAAATATTCATAGTATATTACAGTGTCTCTGGTAAATCACAGCATTTCTGCTATGTTGTACTGTTTTTCTAAATCATAGTATTTCTGTAATGTTTAAGAATGTTTGGCTAAATATATTCTTTCTGTTATCTTATACAATTTCTCCTAAATTCTTGTATTTTTGACAAGTTATCGTGTTTCTGGTAAGTTACAATATTTCTGCTAAGTTCTGCTATGCTATTGTATTTCTGCCAAGTATTATGTTTCCTCTAAGATATTGCAGTTCTGCTAAGTCACTACATTTTAGCAAAGTTCCTTTGCTTCTGCAAAGTTTTTACAATTTCTGCAACTTTTCAGCTTTTTCAGCTAGTTTCAGCAGACAGCTTCAGCTTTAAAGCATCCACACTGCATTTTCGCAGGAAATGCAAATTTTTCTAGTTGTGTGGATGCTTTAGGCATCCACACTATTGAGTTCCTGTTTCTCTTTATTGTGTGGATGCTTTAAGCATCCACACTATTGAGTTCCTGTTTCTCTTTATTCTTTATACTTTATTATTATTCTAGTTGCCACTTTTTCACTTTTTTTGGCACTTAACTACTTCCACAATTTTCAGCCGATTTTCACCGTTCAAATTTTAAACTATTCTGCTATTTCTGCTAATGATCGCTATATCTTTTGGTGTTTATTACTGTTATACTTTTTAAAATATTCCACTTTTTCCTTTAATTTGTCCCATTGAAATGAATGGGAAACTTCTGCAATTCTGCTAAATTTTGCTTGTTTTTGAAACTTAACTACTTTTTCCTACTTTCACGTAGAACAACCATTCAAACTTTAAAATGTTCTCAAATTATTGGGCTATTCAGGAATAAATCAGATTTTTCAAATCTTTTACCGTTTTATTTTTATGCCTCTTAAAGTTTTGAGTTGGAAAATTGTGATTTTTCACAAAATACATGCGTTGTTATGGTTGCTATGCACTTGGCTTCCAGTGTGCCACTGTAGGTTTCGCAGTCTTCTCTTCATGTCCGAACAACTTCTTGCTACTTGCTCAATTTTCACTCAACTTCCACAAATTATACATCAAAACGTAGGTATTTTTGCTGGCTTTCCGAAAATGTCACCATCATTGTTGTGAGATTTATAGAATTTTGGCAAATCTCCTCAGAGCAACACAAAGTCTGAAAACTCTCCATAGAAAGTCAATGGAGAGTTTGTTCAAAATCACCGCTTGATTTCTGTAATGAGAGGCATATTCGAATCGTCATATCTCCTTAACGAAGCGAAGTTAAAACATGAGGCTTGTCCCAGTATATCTTCAGGCACTCCTGACGCTCACAATTCAAGAATTTCTTTCTCACCTATTACCGTTCTGAAATGAGTTAGACTTGTTTGAGGGTAGGAAATTCGTCCCTCGCTCAGATTTCTTCAGATTTCAAACTCTGAAATGAACCACTTTTTTCTCTCGTCATATCTTTTTAATGGATTTCCACAGAGACCTGAAAATTTCCATGATTGTTCACCAAAGCCTGCTGTCTCTTACGGTGAAAATGATATTGATACTCCAAATAGATTTAGAGTTAGAAAGCGTTGTTTGAGAGCAAGTCAAGGCAGTTTTTGCTTTGCTCTACTCAGTTATGGTGCATTAGAAGTCAAATATCTTTAATAATTCATATTTTAATGATAAAGTGTCAACACTTTAAGATTCCCCATCTCTTCTGAACAAAGCGGTGTAAGAATGACCGTTCTAGCCCCTACGGTTAGGAAATTATGGTCATTTGTTTGAGGGAGTCGTCATTATGAGAAATAGACTGCAAAAGTCCTGTGTCTCTCTGTGCTGCGTGCACCTGTTTTGGCGGAAAAAAGTGCACAGGCTCTCTGATTGGTGGATTCAAATTCAGCAGCTCCCAGGCTGCTTGACTGAGCTAGAAACTTACTTCTCTCTCCCTGTGTGTGTTGTGTGTGTGTGTGTGTGTGTGTGTGTGTGTGTGTGTGTGTGTGTGTGTGTGTGTGTGTGTGTGTGTGTGTGTGTGACAGAGAGAGAGAGAGAGAGAGAGAGAGGAGAGAGAGAGAAAGCCTTTTATGGGATGATCTCATTGTAAGATTCAAATTCAATATATTTAGACTGGTTGACTGAATTGGATCTTGTGTGTGTGTGTGTGTGTGTGTGTGTGTGTGTGTGAGAGAGAGAGAGAGAGAGAGAGAAAGCCTTTTCATGGGATGATCTCATTGTAAGATTCAAATTCAATATATTTAGACTGGTTGACTGAATTGGATCTGTGTGTGTGTGTGTGTGTGTGTGTGTGTGTGTGTGTGTGTGTGACAGAGAGAGAGAGAGAGAGAGAGAGAGAGAGAGAAAGCCTTTTTATGGGATGATCTCATTGTAAGATTTAAATTCAATATATTTAGACTGGTTGACTGAATTTGATCCTGTGTGTGTCTGTCTGTGCATGTGTGTTACCATATGTGTACAAATTTGTGGTTGTGTGACTGTTATACTTTTTTTTTGCTGGTTTTTTTTTCATTTAACAATTACATTTGAGGGACCCTTAGCATGTTCAGGATTTTTCCAGCTGTCCATTTTGCTTTTCCAATTTTTCTATAAGTTATTACTGTTGTGCTAAGTCATAGCATTTCTGCTGCTTTTCAGTATTTGTGCTAAATACAGCATTTCTGCTAAATCATACTATTTCTGCTATTTCATAAGATTTGTACTAAATATAGTGTTTCTGCCAAATATAGTATTTCTGCTTAATTATAGTATTTCTGCCATTTTATAGTATTTGTGCTAAAACATAGTATTTCTACTAAATGTAGTATTTATGCTTAATCATACTATTTGTATATATTTCTGCCAGGTCCCCAGGCAGCTAATCCTCTGTGAGGACTGATACATATAAAATTTACATATCAGGGCCTGCACGGCTTCCCAGCCAGCCAATCATATTTGAGGTCTGCCCTTTCTTCTCTCGTCATATCTCAGCGACAGATGTACAAAGAGCAATGCAAATCACAGTCAAAGTACACGAAAGTCCGCTGATTCACCCAGTACAAGAATTATGCTTCTAGTCCACCTAGTTTTTGAGTTACACGACGTTTTGTAACTGCAAAAAACAGCGTTTTCCGCCTCTCACCGCAATCTAATTCTGACTGCTCATCACCCTGTTTTCCAGGCGCTCGCTCTCTTTCCCAGTGGCGCAGTTGGTAATGACACAGGTCTGCAACCCAAAGGTCGTGGGTTCAATTACACCTTGGGCAACATGTTTTTTTTCCCTATAAATTAATACACTATCACAGACCACTAATTCATATTCATCATTTATTACAATTCTGCAAACTTTTATGATTTTAGCAGCTTTTCTAATATGGACCTCAGATTCTTCTTAACACTCCATGGCACAAATACTGTTCCCTTTAGGCTCTGTGTGTGTGTGTGTGTGTGTGTGTATCAATATTTCTCCCATTTTAAAGTATTACTCCTCCATAATTGTATTTCTGTTAAATCAAAGTACTTTTACTACATCTTAGTACTTCTGCTCAATCATAGTATTTCTGCTAAATCATAGTATTTTGCCAAATTATGGTTTTTGTGCCAAATCATAACATTTGTTTTATGTTATAGTATTACTACTAAGTGGAGGAATTTCTGTCATGTTACACTATATGTGCTGATTACAGTATTTCTGCTAAATCATAGTATTTCTACTATATTATATTTTTCTTTCTAAATATAGCATTTCTGCTATATAATTGTATTACTGCTATGTTATAATATTTGTGCTAAACCAGAGTATTTCTGCTGAAACATAGTATTTCTGCCAAATGATAGTATTTCTGTCAAATTACAGTATTTGTGCTAAAACATAGTATTTTTTTAAAAAAAATTCAATATCAATAGTAAATTACAGTGTCTCTGGTAAATCCCAGCATTTCTGCTATGTTGTACTGTTTTTCTAAATCATAGTATTTCTGTAATGTTTAAGAATGTTTGGCTAAATATATTCTTTCCGTTATCTTATACTATTTCTCCTAAATTCTTGTATTTTTGAGAAGTTATCGTGTTTCTGGTAAGTTACAATATTTCTGCTAAGTTCTGCTATGCTATTGTATTTCTGCCAAGTGTTATGTTTCCTCCAAGATATTGCAGTTCTGCTAAGTTACTACATTTTAGCAAAGTTCCTTTGCTTCTGCAAAGTTTTTACAAATTCTGCAACTTTTCAGCTTTTTCAGCTAGTTTCAGCAGACAGCTTCAGCATTACAGCATCCACACTGCATTTTCGCAGGAAATGCAAATTTTTCTAGTTATTATTATTATTATTCTCCAGTTTCCGCCTGAAATTTTGCAGCTTAATCTCACCCGCAGTTTTGAGACAAGCTTCATATATGTTACCTCATTTTGTGCGGCCGGATCTGGAATGGTGTGCTATGACTTTTGGTCTTTATGAATTTTATAGTTTTTAAATATTAATATTTTAGTGAAAATTTTCCCGCGCTCCTCTGCCGAACAGTTTTGACATTAGGGTTACATATGTTAGATCATTTTGTGCGGCTGGAGCTGGACTATTATGTCATGACTTTTGGTGTTCATGACTTTTATAGTTTTTAAATATTAATATTTTAGTGCAAATTTAGGCCAATTCATCTTTTGGCGCCAAATAAACAGACTTCATTTGTGGTGTGTTGGCGCCATCTTTTGGTCCCATTGAAACAAATTTCAAACTTCATTTGTGGTGTGTTGGCTCTCTCTAGTGGTATGCCGGGAGTGGTACAGCCTGTCGACCCTTATTTGGATACCGTAATGATGACAATATCAATGGCGCGCACAGCCTCGCTGCTTTCAGGAACCATTGAGGTTTTAAGGTTGCGCGAACCATTGAATAGTTACGGTAAACACAATGGCTTCAATGCTTGGTGGAAAACTCCATATCCCACAATTCATAGCACACCTCTGCCGAGTTAAACAATGGCGGCCACCACTTCGTTTTATATGTCTTTTATTAGTGTTTCTAGGTCACAAAATCAACTTTTAAGATATTTTCAGGCGAGAATGTAGGTGTGTAAACTTCAAATATCTGCTTGTTTTATCATATTAGCGACAGTGCTCTGACGACCTCGGTCCTGCCTGACAGCTAGCCGGCTACCTAGCTAGCTGCCGCACTTGGCTGCAAATGCACAGCGAGGGGACTCTCTCTCTCCTTTCACCTCCCCGGTCTCTCGCAAATGCTCGCACAGAATCGGAGTTACAGCTGGATGTGGAAAAAATAACTGAGTTGTTTGGTGGTGCTATAATGCGGAGCTACAACAGTGGGCAGCTATCCACCGGTGTATGACAGAAAGGACATGCCGCGACCGCCGATCGACCGGTGTTTGCTAACGCGGAGGTCAATCGTGGATCAGGGAAAGCGAAGGCAGGAGCGTGAGGTGAACTGAATTTCAGGTAAGAAGTTATGAACTGCACTCTATTGGGTCAGATATAAACCGAGTTTAGGTGTAGTTTGTTTTCATTGTGCTGACTTTTTTACAATCGTACTGCGTGCTAGCTAGCACGACGGGAGTTGTATACAGCTGTGTGCGCGCTAAGTTACTGACGTTGGACTTTATTTTATTCATAAGGGTTCGTTCAGAGTTGCCGTACAAAGCGGAATCGTGCCACATTCAGAGAAAATATTACGATTTATTCTGTCGTTACTGAAGCCTCCCTGTCATTCTCTGCCTGTTGCAACTTCAATCATGAAACTGATCAATGATCGGCTTTTTCGCTCTTGTTTGTTTATCGCCTAAACAACAGCTGCACGTTTAAGCTTGATCAGCTGTTGTTAGAATTCATTTGCTTCTAATTTCTAGTATCAGCTGATGTCGATGTGGAAAAAATAACTGAGTTGTTTGGTGGTGGAGCTACAACAGAGGGCAGCTATCCACCGGTGTGTGACAGAAAGGACATGCCGCGAACGAGACATAAAAGGCGGTGAGGCTACCGCCGATCGACCGGTGTTTGCTAACGCGGAGGTCAATCGTGGATCAGGGAAAGCGAAGGCAGGAGCGTGAGGTGAACTGAATTTCAGGTAAGAAGTTATGACCTGCACTCTATTTGGGTCAGATATAAACCGAGTTTAGGTGTAGTTTATTTAGCAGCAGTTCTCTTATGTGTTGCTGATAGCCGGCTAGCTAGCTAGCGGTGCTAGCATAGTTAGCTCGCGCCGCTAGCGACCCTTCGTGAAAAAGCACCCAGGCTTGGCTTATATTGAGGCGGGTGAAACTCGTGTCAGCACCCGGTCGCTCGCCGACAGTATGTGTTTTAGCTGGACTTATTTTTCGTTTATATGGGCCGATGATGCTGGAAACCGAAGGCAGGAGCGTGCCGTACAAACGGAATCGCCCCACATTCAGAGAAAACATTATGATTTATTCTGTCGTTACGAAGCCTCCCTGTCATTCTCTCGCGTGTTGAAACGTCAATCATGAAACTGATCAATGATCGGCTGTTCGCTCTTATTTATCGCGCTAAACAACAGCAGCACGTTTAAGCTTGATCAGCTGTTGTTAGAATTCTTTTGATTTTAATTTCTAGTATCAGCTGATGTTTGCTGGAGCATGAAGATGAAATCAGGAGATGTCCTTACTGAATCATCAGAGCTGAACTGGTGATGGAGAAACAGGTTTACACTTTAGGTGACATGAATGAGTTGAAGGAAGTTATGAGTTGTTTCTGAGAGACAAAGACCAAGCTCCTTTTTTTGTGTAGCTGACAGCTGGTAACTGTGCAGGGGCAGCTAGGGCATTAACAGAGAAAGGTGGACACAAAGATATACTTTTCTTTCTTACTCTCATATAAAATATTTAGCTTTTATTAAATAGTTATCTGAATCTCACAACCAAAGTTTGTATAATAATACACAAGATTGGCTGTAGACCATTGTTCATAATTCAGAACACTGTGTAAAAATAACAAAAACAAAAAGTGAATGCATGTGTGAAAAGTGGTCCATAATGTAATGCTTCAAAGCGTGTTCATGCAAACATTGTCGGGTCTGCCGTGGTACAATGGGACTTCTGCTCATGAACCTGTGTGCACAGCGTCTGCAAATCGGCGCTGTACGAAGTAACTTCATCTTTACACAAAACTGTAAGCTGTCATCTGTGAAGCGTGAGCGGTGTTTGTTTTTACCATAGTTCATGGTGGAGAATGCCTGCTCTTCTGAGTTTTGCTCTCTGTAGCCGTATGGATGGCAAACTACAGTGATTAGCAGCGGCATAGGCACACATAAAATTTCTTCTGAAATTTTCGCTTTCTAGTTATTATTATTATTATTAGGGCCCGAGCACCGAGAGTGCGAAGGCCCTATTGTATCTGCTCTGTTTATTAGGGCCCTCGCACTGAGAGTGCGAAGGCCCTATTGTATCTGCTCTGTTTATTATTAGGGCCCGAGCACCGAGAGTGCGAAGGCCCTATTGTATCTGCTCCGTTTCTCATTATTATTATCATTATTATTATTATTATTATTATTATTATTATTATTCAGGCAAAACAAGGGCCTTTTTGAGGGCCTAAACATGCTCAAAAACTCATGAAATTTTGCAAACATGCCAGGTCTGGTGAAAAATTTTGTATTTTAATGGTTTTACACATGAGCACTGGGAAATGGCTCTGTAGCGCCACCTATGCGTTGTTAAATGCAGCCCTACGAACACATGGTTTTAGCTACATGTATGAAATCTGGCACACATGTGTATCATGCCAAGACGAACAAAAAAGTCTGTGGGCCCATTGACGCAAACCCAACAGGAAGTCCGCCATTTGGAAGTGAAGGTGACATTTTGGCTCTAATTTTGCCATTTCCATGCCTCGAACTTTTGCGAACTCCTCATTGGAATTTCATCGTACAAGCTTCATATTTGGTCAGTGTCAACTACACACCTGGGCCATGTTAAATTGCGGAGCTTTTGAGTTTTCGGGATACGGTGAGCCCGTGGCGCCACGGCGAATTTCGATGACTCGCCATGAAAATCTTATTGTCTCTCATTCTGTCATACATGGTCCGACGTGGACCAAAGAGCACACATATGATAAGGCTCCACCCCTGAACATATTTCAACTGCCATATTTGACACCAGGGACAGCGCCATCTAGTGGGAACAGGAAATGTCATGTTTTACACTTTGGAGTACAGTATTGTTATGGGTGACATTTGCAGCCTCAAATTTCTCCAGGAAAGCCTTAAGGAGTTGGACTTGGGTTACAGTGAAAACTGTGAGTTTTCACAAAAGGGTGTGACCCCAGCAGCATGGCGAACATTGATGTCTCGCCATGAAGAAACAAATTAATGTAACTCAATGAAATCCAATCTGATCCGTACCAGACTTTACAGGCATGATTTCAGACCCGCCCTGAACAGATTGATGTGCCCCTTGACAGGAATACGTAGAGCGCCACCTAGTGGGAACAGGAAATGTCATGTCTTTCATTTTGTTGTACTGATTTTCACAGGTTCATCGTGGCCACCTGAAAAGCGGTGAATATAGCCATCAGTCCCTCGTGATGCTTCAGTGAGAAAATTGTGACTGTAAACTGAACGGCGCACCCTGGTGGTAACCCAGTTCACCATGACCATTGAAATGGCTTTTGAGGGGCTTGGAAAGTTTGAAAAGTCTTCTAATTTGGCGCACACCTCCAATGTGATGAGGGCTATCTTATTATGTGATCATTTTCATTGATTAGCGCAAAATGGCTCCACAGCGCCCCCTACAAATTTTCAAAACAACAGCCCCTGCTCTGTGTTTTATCTATGAGACTGAAACCTGGTAAGCTTATGGAGGATATCAAGATGTACAAAAAAAGTCTCTTGGAGCAATATCCCAAATCCAACAGGAAGTCAGCCATTTTAAAATTAATATGTAATCTTGGCGACATTTTCCGTTTTTTTCAGGCACCGTTATTTGACGAACTCCTCCAAGGGATTTCATCATATTGCCGCAATCTCCAGTGTGTGGAATCTAAAGACCTTTGTGATGTTATATTGCGAAGCTTTTTACGTTCAGGGAAACGGGGTGGTCGTGTCGGCACGTGGAGTTTCAATCACTCGCCAAAAAGCAGTAATCTGCTGTCACTCAAAAATACAATGTCCAATCTCTCCCAAAGTTCGCAAGCGTGATGAGACTCGAGCTCGGAAATGTTTGTTATACCATTTGTCAGTAATGGTTAGAGCGCCACCTAGTGGGATGACTATAATCGTGATTGAATGAGATGAAATGTTAGCTGGTGGTTAAATGCAAGAATTCCATCAATGTGACATCAGATCGGAAGCGCTGGTTTTAGGTGTTGGGCTTGGCTCGACGTGCTGGGGTGCGAGGGCCCTCATATCGCTGCTTGCAGCTTTAATTATTATTATTATTATTATTATTCAGGCAAAACAAGGGCCTTTTTGAGGGCTTTAACATGCTCGAAAACTCTTGGAATTTTGCACACATGCCAGGTCTGGTGAAAAATTTTGTATTTTAATGGTTTTACATATGAGCACTGGGAAATGGCTCTGTAGCGCCACCTATGCCTTGTTAAATGCAGCCCTACGAACACATTGTTTTAGCTACATGTATGAAATCTGGCACACATGTGTATCATGCCAAGACGAACAAAAAAGTCAATGGCACTATTGACGCAAACCCAACAGGAAGTCCGCCATTTGGAAGTGAAGGTGACATTTTGGCTCTAATTTTGCCATTTCCATGCCTCGAACTTTTGCTAACTCCTCATTGGAATTTCATCGTACAAGCTTCATCTTTGGTCAGTGTCAACTACACACCTGGGCCATGTTAAATTGCGGAGCTTTTGAGTTTTCGGGATACGGTGAGCCCGTGGCGCCACGGCGAATTTCGATGACTCGCCATGAAAATCTTATTGCCTCTCGTTCTGTCATACATTGTCCGACCTTGACCAAAGTGGACACATATGATAAGGCTCCACCCCTGAACATATTTAAACTGCCATATTTGACATCAGGGACAGCGCCACCTAGTGGGAACAGGAAATGTCATGTTTTACACTTTGGAGTACAGTATTGTAATGGGTGACATCTGCAGCCTCAAATTTCTCCAGGAAAGCCTTAAGGAGTTGGTCTTGGGTTACAGAGAAAACTGTGGGTTTTCGCTGAAGGGTGTGACCCAGCAGCATGGCGAACATTGAGGTCTCGCCATGAAGAAACAAATTAGTGTAACTCAATGAAATCCAATGTGATCAGTACCAGATTTTACAGGGATGATGTCAGACCCGCCCTGAACAGATTGATGTGCCCATTGTCAGGAATACGTAGAGCGCCACCTAGTGGCACCAGGAAATGTCATGTCTTTCATTTTGTTGTACTGATTTTCACAGGTTCATCGTGGCCACCTCAAAAGCGGTGAATATCACCATCAGTCCTTCATGATGCTTCTGTGCGAAAATTGTGACTTTAAACTGAACGGCACACCCTGGTGGCAACGCGGTTCACCATGAAAGACGAAGTGGCTTTTGAGGGGCTTGGAAATTTTAAAAAGTCTTGGAATTTGGCCCAAACCTCCAATGTGATCAGGGCTTTGTTGTTATGTGATCAGTTTCCTTGAATAATGCAAAATGGCTCCACAGCGCCCCCTACAAAATTTCAAAACATCAGCCCCTGCTCTGTGTTTTATTTATAAGTCTGAAACCTGGTAAGCTTATGGAGGATATCAAGATGTACAAAAAGTCTCTTGGAGCAA
The DNA here is from genome assembly GCF_013358895.1 of Oreochromis aureus. NCBI lineage: Eukaryota > Metazoa > Chordata > Actinopteri > Cichliformes > Cichlidae > Oreochromis > Oreochromis aureus. The sequence continues at coordinate 5,796,664 of NC_052942.1, read as the reverse complement.
TATCCCAAATCCAACAGGAAGTCAGCCATTTTAAAATTAAGGTGTAATTTTAGCCACTTTTTTCGCCTCTTTTCAGGCCTCATACTTTGACGAACTCCTCCAAGGGATTTCATCAGATTAACCCGATCTCCTGTGTGTGGAATCTAAAGACCTTTGTGATGTTAAATTGCGAAGGTTTTTACGTTCAGGGAAACGGGGTAGCCATGGTGGCACGTGGAGTTTCAATTCCTTGCCAAAAAGCAGTAATCTGCTGTCACTCAAAAACACAATGTCCAATCTCTCCCAAAGTTCGCAGGCGTGACGAGACTCAAGGTCGGAAATGTTTGTTATCCCATTTGTCAGTAATGGTTAGAGCGCCACCTAGTGGGACGACTATAATAATGATTGAATCAGATGAATCGTTAGCTGGTGGTTCTAGGCATGAATTCCATCAATGTGACATCAGATCGGACGTGCTGGTTGTAGGTGTTGGGCTTGGCTCGACGCGCCGGGGGTGCGAGGGCCCTCATATCGCTGCTTGCAGCTTTAATTAGGGCCCGAGCACAAAAGTGCGAAGGCCCTATTGTATCTGCTCCGTTTATTATTATTATTATTATTATTATTATTATTATTATTATTATTATTATTATTACGGCAAATGAATCGGCCTTTTGAGGGCCTAAACATGCTCAAAAACTCATGAAATTTTGCACACGCGTCAGGTCTGGTGAAAATTTACGCATTTTAATGTCCTCAGAAATATCAAGGAAAATTGGCTCAGTAGCGCCACCTAGCCTTGTTAAAAAACGCGAGACCCCGGTGTGGGTATGACCTACATGTATGAAAACTGGAACACATATCTAACGTTAGGAGACGCACAAAAAGTCTGTTATGGCCATGTCCTAAACCCAACAGGAAGTCCGCCATTTGGAAGTGAAGGTGACATTTTGGCTCTAATTTTGCCATTTCCATGACTCGAACTTTTTCGAACTCCTCCTTGGGATTTTGTCGTATAAGCTTCATATTTGGTCAGTGTCAACTACACACCTGGGCCATGTTAAATTGCGGAGCTTTTGAGTTTTCACGATACGGTGAAGCAGCGGCACCAGGGCGAATTTCGATGACTCGCCATGAAAATCTTATTGCCTCTCATTCTGTCATACATGGTCCGACCTTGACCAAAGTGGACACATATGATAAGGCTCCACCCCTGAACATATTTCAACTGCCATATTTGACACCAGGGACAGCGCCACCTAGTGGCAACAGGAAATGTCATGTTTTACACTTTGGTGTACAGTATTGTTATGGTTGACATCTGCAGCCTGAAATTTCTCCAGGGAAGCCTTAAGCAGTTGATCTTGGGTTATAGTGAAAACTGTGACTTTTCGCGAAAGGGTGTGACCCCAGCAGCATGGCGAACATTGATGTCTCGCCATGAAGAAACAAATGAGTATAACTCAATGAAATCCAGTCTGATCAGTACCAGACTTTAAAGGCATGATGTCAGACCCGCCCTGAACAGATTGATGTGCCCATTGTCAGGTCTACGTAGAGCGCCACCTAGTGGCACCAGGAAATGTCATGTCTTTTATTTTGTTGTACTGATTTTCACAGGTTCATCGTGGCCACTTCAAAAGCGGTGAATATCACCATCAGTCCCTCATGATGCTTGAGTGAGAAAATTGTGACTTTAAACTGAACGGCACACCCTGGTGGCAACGCGGTTCACCATGAACAATGAAGTGGCTTTTGAGTGGCTTGGAAAGTTTAAAATGTCTTGAAATTTGGCGCACATCTCCAATGTGATGAGCGGTTTCTTGTTATTTTACCATTTTCATTGAATAGTGCAAAGTGGCTCCACAGCACCCCCTACAAAATTTCAAAACAACAGCCCCTGCTCTGTGTTTTATCTATGAGTCTGAAACCTGGTAAGCTTATGGAAGATATCAAGATGTACAAAAAAAGTCTCTTGGAGCAATATCCCAAATCCAACAGGAAGTCAGCCATTTTAAAATTAATGTGTCATTTTGGCGACATTTTCCCCTCCTTTCAGGCATTTTATTTTGACGAACTCCTCCAAGGGATTTCATCATATTGAACCAATCTCCAGTGCGTGGAATCTAAAGACCTTTGTGATGTTAAATTGCGAAGCTTTTTACGTTCACGGAAACGGGGTGGTCATGGCGGAACGTGGAGTTTCAATCACTCGCCAAAAAGCAGTCATCTGCTGTCACTCAAAAACACAATGTCCAATATCTCCCAAAGGTCGCAGGCATGATGAGACTCGAGCTCGGAAATGTTTGTTATGCCATTTGTCAGTAATGGTTAGAGCACCACCTAGTGGGACGACTATAATCATGACTGAATGAGATGAAATGTTAGCTGGTGGTTAAATGCAAGAATTCCATCAATGTGACATCAGATCGGACGTGCTGGTTTTAGGTGTTGGGCGTGGCTCGACGCGGCGGGGGTGCGAGGGCCCTCATAACGCTGCTTGCAGCTTTAATTAGGGCCCGAGCACTTCGAGTGCGAAGGCCCTATTGTATCTGCTCTGTTTATTAGGGCCCGAGCACTGAGAGTGCGAAGGCCCTATTGTATCTGCTCCGTTTCTTCTTCTTCTTCTTCTTCTTCTTATTATTCAGGCAAAAGAAGGGCCTTTTTGAGGGCTTTAACATGCTCGAAAACTCTTGGAATTTTGCACACATGCCAGGTCTGGTGAAAAATTTTGTATTTTAATGGTTTTACATATGAGCACTGGGAAATGGCTCTGTAGCGCCACCTATGCCTTGTTAAATGCAGCCCTACGAACACATCGTTGTAGCTACATGTATGAAATTTGGCACACATGTGTATCATGCCAAGACGAACAAAAAAGTCAGTGGGACCATTGACGCAAACCCAACAGGAAGTCTGCCATTTGGAAGTAAATGTGACATTTTGGCTCTAATTTTGCCATTTCCATGCCTCGAACTTTTGCGAACTTCTCATTGGAATTTCATCGTACAAGCTTCATATTTGGTCAGTGTCAACTACACACCTGGGCCATGTTAAATTGCGGAGCTTTTGAGTTTTCGGGATACGGTGAGGCCGTGGCGCCACGGCGAATTTCGATGACTCGCCATGAAAATCTTATTGCCTCTCGTTCTGTCATACATTGTCCGACCTTGACCAAAGTGGACACATATGATAAGGCTCCACCCCTGAACATATTTCAACTGCCATATTTGACATCAGGTACAGCGCCACCTAGTGGGAACAGGAAATGTCATGTTTTACACTTTGGAGTACAGTATTGTAATGGGTGACATCTGCAGCCTCAAATTTCTCCAGGAAAGCCTTAAGGAGTTGGTCTTGGGTTACAGTGAAAACTGTGAGTTTTCGCTGAAGGGTGTGACCCCAGCAGCATGGCGAACATTGAGGTCTCGCCATGAAGAAACAAATTAGTGTAACTCAATGAAATCCAATCTGATCAGTACCAGATTTTACAGGCATGATGTCAGACCCACCCTGAACAGATTGATATGCCCATTGTCAGGAATACGTAGAGCGCCACCTAGTGGCACCAGGAAATGTCATGTCTTTCATTTTGTTGTACTGATTTTCACAGGTTCATCGTGGCCACCTCAAAAGCGTGTGAGTATCACCATCAGTCCTTCATGATGCTTCTGTGCGAAAATTGTGAGTTTTAACTGAACGGCGCACCCTGGTGGCAACGCTGTTCACCATGAAAGACGAAGTGGCTTTTGAGGGGCTTGGAAATTTTAAAAGTCTTGAATTTGGCCCAAACCTCCAATGTGATGAGGGCTTTGTTGTTATGTGATCATTTTCCTTGAATAGTGCAAAATGGCTCCACAGCGCCCCCTTACAAAATTTCAAAACATCAGCCCCTGCTCTGTGTTTCATTTATAAGTCTGAAACCTGGTACGCTTATGGAGGATATCAAGATGTACAAAAAGTCTCTTGGAGCAATATCCCAAATCCAACAGGAAGTCAGCCATTTTAAAATTAAGGTGTAATTTTAGCCACTTTTTCGCCTCTTTTCAGGCCTCATACTTTGACGAACTCCTCCAAGGGATTTCATCAGATTAACCCGATCTCCTGTGTGTGGAATCTAAAGACCTTTGTGATGTTAAATTGCGAAGCTTTTTACGTTCAGGGAAATGGGGTGGCCATGGCGGCACGTGGAGTTTCAATCCTCGCCAAAAGCAGTAATCTGCTGTCACTCAAAAACACAATGTCCAAACTCTCCCAAAGTTCGCAGGCGTGATGAGACTCAAGGTCGGAAATGTTTGTTATCCCATTTGTCAGTAATGGTTAGAGCGCCACCTAGTGGGACGACTATAATAATGATTGAATGAGATGAATCGTTAGCTGGTGGTTCTAGGCATGAATTCCATCAATGTGACATCAGATCGGACGTGCTGGTTGTAGGTGTTGGGCGTGGCCCGACGTGCCGGGGTGCGAGGGCCCTCATAACGCTGCTTGCAGCTTAAATTATTATTAGGGCCCGAGCACAAAAGTGCGAAGGCCCTATTGTATCTGCTCTGTTTCTTCTTCTTCTTCTTCTTCTTCTTCTTCTTCTTCTTCTTATTATCATTATTATTATTATTATTATTATTATTATTATTATTAGGGCCCGAGCACTGAGAGTGCGAAGGCCCTATTGTATCTGCTCCGTTTCTTATTATTATTATTATTATTATTATTATTATTATTATTATTATTATTCAGGCAAAAGAAAGGGCCTTTTGAGGGCTTTAACATGCTCGAAAACTCTTGGAATTTTGCACACATGCCAGGTCTGGTGAAAAATTTTGTATTTTAATGGTTTTACATATGAGCACTGGGAAATGGCTCTGTAGCGCCACCTATGCCTTGTTAAATGCAGCCCTACGAACACATCGTTTTAGCTACATGTATGAAATTTGGCACACATGTGTATCATGCCAAGACGAACAAAAAAGTCACTGGGACCATTGACGCAAACCCAACAGGAAGTCCGCCATTTGGAAGTGAAGGTGACATTTTGGCTCTAATTTTGCCATTTCCATGCCTCGAACTTTTGCGAACTCCTCATTGGAATTTCATTGTACAAGCTTCATATTTGGTCAGTGTCAACTACACACCTGGGCCATGTTAAATTGCGGAGCTTTTGAGTTTTTGGGATACGGTGAGGCCGTGGCGCCACGGCGAATTTCGATGACTCGCCATGAAAATCTTATTGCCTCTCGTTCTGTCATACATTGTCCGACCTTGACCAAAGTGGACACATATGATAAGGCTCCACCCCTGAACATATTTCAACTGCCATATTTGACATCAGGTACAGCGCCACCTAGTGGGAACAGGAAATATCATGTTTTACACTTTGGGGTACAGTATTGTTATGGTTGACATCTGCAGCCTCAAATTTCTCCAGGAAAGCCTTAAGCAGTTGATCTTGGGTTACAGTGAAAACTGTGAGTTTTCGCGAAAGGGTGTGACCCCAGCAGCATGGCGATTATTGATGTCTCGCCATTAAGAAACAAATTAGTATAACTCAATGAAATCTAGTCTGATCAGTACCAGACTTTACAGGGATGATGTCAGACCCGCCCTGAACAGAATGATGTGCCCATTGTAAGGAATAGGTAGAGCGCCACCTAGTGGCACCAGGAAATGCCATGGCTTTCATTTTCTTCTACTGATTTTCACAGGTTCATCGTGGCCACCTCAAAAGTGGTGAATATCACCATCAGTCCCTCGTGATGCTTCAGTGAGAAAATTGTGACTTTAAACTGAACGGCGCACCCTGGTGGCAACGCTGTTCACCATGAAAGACGAAGTGGCTTTTGAGGGGCTTGGAAAGTTTAAAAGTCTTGAAATTTGGCGCACACCTCCAATGTGATGAGTGCTATCTTGTTATGTCATCATTTTCTTTGAATAGCGCAAAATGGCTCCACAGCGCCCCCTACAATATTTCAAAACAACAGCCCCTGCTCTGTGTTTTATGTATGAGTCTGAAACCTGGTAAGCTTATGGAAGATATCAAGAAGTACAAAAAGTCTCTTGGAGCAATATCCCAAATCCAACAGGAAGTTAGCCATATTGAAATTAATGTGTAAGTTTGGCGACATTTCCCCTTCTTTTGAGGTAACTTTCTTTGACGAACTCCTCCAAGGCATTTCATCAGATTTACACGATCTCCAGTGCGTGGAATCTAAAGACCTTTGTGATGTTAAATTGCGAAGCTTTTTACGTTCAGGGAAACGGGTGGTCGTGGTCGGCACGTGGAGTTTCAATCACCGCCAAAAAGCAGTAATCTGCTGTCACTCAAAAATACAATGTCCAATCTCTCCCAAAGGTCGCAAGCGTGATGAGACTCGAGCTCGGAAATGTTTGTTATGCCATTTGTCAGTAATGGTTAGAGTGCCACCTAGTGGGATGACTATAATCATGATTGAATGAGATGAAATGTTAGCTGGTGGTTAAATGCAAGAATTCCATCAATGTGACATCAGATCGGAAGCGCTGGTTTTAGCCTTTCAGCTTGGCTCGACGTGCTGGGGTGCGAGGGCCCTCATATCGCTGCTTACAGCTTTAATTATTATTATTAGGGCCCGAGCACAAAAGTGCGAAGGCCCTATTGTATCTGCTCTGTTTCTTATTATTATTATTATTATTATTATTATTGTTATTATTATTATTATTATTATTATTATTATTATTATTATTTCGGCAAATGAATCGGCCTTTTGAGGGCCTAAACATGCTCGAAAACTCATGAAATTTTGCAGACTCGTCAGGTCTGGTGAAAATTTACGTATTTTAATGTCCGTGAGACATGTCCAGGGAAAATTGGCTCAGTAGCGCCACCTAGAAAATGAGAAACGCGAGCCCCGAGATGGGTATGACCTACATGTATAAAACTCGAACACATATCTAACGTTCGGAGACGCACATAAAAGTCTATTATGGCCATGTCCTAAACCCAACAGGAAGTCCGCCATTTGGAAGTGAAGGTGACATTTTGGCTCTAATTTTGCCATTTCCATGCCTCGAACTTTTGCGAACTCCTCATTGGAATTTCATCGTCCAAGCTTCATATTTGGTCAGTGTCAACTACACACCTGGGCCATGTTAAATTGCGGAGCTTTTGAGTTTTCGGGTTACTGTGAGGCCGTGGCGCCACGGCGAATTTCGATGACTCGCCATGAAAATCTTATTGCCTCTCGTTCTGTCATACATTGTCCGACCTTGACCAAAGTGGACACATATGATAAGGCTCCACCCCTGAACATATTTCAACTGCCATATTTGACACCAGGGACAGCGCCACCTAGTGGGAACAGGAAATGTCATGTTTTACACTTTGGGGTACAGTATTGTAATGGGTGACATCTGCAGCCTCAATTTCTCCAGGAAAGCCTTAAGGAGTTGGTCTTGGGTTACAGAGAAAACTGTGAGTTTTCGCTGAAGGGTGTGACCCCAGCAGCATGGCGAACATTGAGGTCTCGCCATGAAGAAACAAATTAGTGTAACTCAATGAAATCCAATCTGATCAGTACCAGATTTTACAGGGATGATGTCAGACCCGCCCTGAACAGATTGATATGCCCATTGTCAGGAATACGTAGAGCGCCACCTAGTGGCACCAGGAAATGTCATGTCTTTCATTTTGTTGTACTGATTTTCACAGGTTCATCGTGGCCACCTCAAAAGCGGTGAATATCACCATCAGTCCCTCTTGATGCTTCAGTGAGAAAATTGTGACTATAAACTGAACGGCGCACCCTGGTGGCAGCGCAGTTCACCATGAAAGATGAAGTGGCTTTTGAGGGACTTGAAAAGTTTAAAAGTCTTGAAATTTGGCGCACACCTCTAATGTGATGAGGGATTTCTTTTTATATGTTCATTTTCCTTGAACAGCGCAAAATGGCTCCACAGCGCCCCCTACAAAATTTCAAAACAACAGCCCCTGCTCTGTGTTTTATGTATGAGTTTGAAACCTGGCAAGCTTATTGGAGATATCAAGATGTACAAAAAGTCTCTTGGAGCAATATCCCAAATCCAACAGGAAGTCAGCCATTTAAAATTAATGTGTAAATTTGGCGACATTTTCCCTCTTTTCAGGCCTCATACTTTGACGAACTCCTCCAAGGGATTTCATTAGATTTACGCGATCTCCTGTGTGTGGAATCTAAAGACCTTTGTGATGTTAAATTGCGAAGCTTTTTACGTTCAGGGAAACAGGGGTGGTCATGGCGGCACGTGGAGTTTCAATCACTTGCCAAAAAGCAGTAATCTGCTGTCGCTCAAAAACACAATGTCCAATCTCTCCCAAAGGTCAAAGGCGTGATGAGACTCGAGCTCGGAAATGTTTGTTATGCCATTTGTCAGTAATGGTTAGAGCGCCACCTAGTGGGACGACTATAATAATGGTTGAATGAGATGAAATTTTAGCTGGTGGTTAAATGCATGAATTCCATCAATGTGACATCAGATCGGAAGCGCTGGTTTTAGGTGTTGGGCTTGGCTCGACGCGCCGGTGGTGCGAGGGCCCTCATATCGCTGCTTGCAGCTTTAATTATTAGGGCCCGAGCACCGAGAGTGCGAAGGCCCTATTGTATCTGCTCTGTTTCTTATTATTATTATTATTATTATTATTATTATTATTATTCAGGCAAAAGAAGGGCCTTTTGAGGGCTTTAACATGCTCGAAAACTCTTGGAATTTTGCACACATGCCAGGTCTGGTGAAAATTTTGTATTTTAATGGTTTTACATATGAGCACTGGGAAATGGCTCTGTAGCGCCACCTATGCCTTGTTAAATGCAGCCCCTACGAACACATCGTTTTAGCTACATGTATGAAATTTGGCACACATGTGTATCATGCCAAGACGAACAAAAAAGTCAGTGGGACCATTGACACAAACCCAACAGGAAGTCCGCCATTTGGAAGTGAAGGTGACATTTTGGCTCTAATTTTGCCATTTCCATGCCTCGAACTTTTGCGAACTCCTCATTGGAATTTCATCGTACAAGCTTCATATTTGGTCAGTGTCAACTACACACCTGGGCCATGTTAAATTGCGGAGCTTTTGAGTTTTCGGGATTCGGTGAGGCCGTGGCGCCACGGCGAATTTCGATGACTCGCCATGAAAATCTTATTGCTTCTCATTTTGTCATACATGTTCCGACCTGGACCAAAGAGCACACATACGATCAGGCTCCACCCCTGAACATATTTCAACTGCCATATTTGACACCAGGGACAGCGCCACCTTGTGGGAACAGGAAATGTCATGTTTTACACTTTGGGGTACAGTAATGTGATGGGTGACATCAGCAGCCTGAAATTTCTCCAGGAAAGCCTTAAGGAGTTGGTCTTGGGTTACAGTGAAGACTGTGAGTTTTCGCGGAAGGGTGTGACCCCAGCAGCATGGCGAACATTGATGTCTCGCCATGAAGAAACAAATTAGTGTAACTCAATGAAATCCAATCTGATCAGTACCAGACTTTACAGGCATGATGTCAGTCCTGCCCTGAACAGATTGATGTGCCCATTGTCAGGAATACGTAGAGCGCCACCTAGTGGCAACAGGAAATGTCATGTATTTTACTTTGTTGTACTGATTTTCACAGGTTCATCGTGGCCACCTCAAAAGCGGTGAATATTAACATGAGTCCCTCATGATGCTTCAGTGAGAAAATTGTGACTTTAAACTGAACGGCGCACCCTGGTGGCAACGCAGTTCACCATGAAAAATCAAGTGGCTTTTGAGGGGCTTGGAAAGTTTAAAAAGTCTTGAAATTTGGCCCACAGCTTCAATGTGATGAAGGCTTTGTTGTTATGTGATCTTTTTCCTTGAATAGCGCAAAATGGCTCCACAGCGCCCCCTATAAAATTTCAAATCATCAGCCCCTGCTCTGTGTTTTATCTATGAGTCTGAAACCTGGTAAGCTTATGGAAGATGTCAAGATGTACAAAAAAGTCTCTTGGAGCAATATCCCAAATCCAACAGGAAGTCAGCTATTTTAAAATGAATGTGTAATTTTGGCGACATTTTCCCCTCTTTTCAGGCCTCATACTTTGACGAACTCCTCCAAGGGATTTGATCATATTGAACCATTCTCCAGTGTGTGGAATCTAAAGACCTTTGTGATGTTAAATTGCGAAGCTTTTTACATTCAGGGAAACGGGGTGGTCATGGCGGCACGTGGAGTTTCAATCCCTCGCCAAAAAGCAGTAATCTGCTGTCACTCAAAAATACAATGTCCAATCTCTCCCAAAGGTCGCAAGCGTGATGAGACTCGAGCTCGGAAATGTTTGTTATACCATTTGTCAGTAATGGTTAGAGCGCCACCTAGTGGGATGACTATAATCATGATTGAATGAGATGAAATTTTAGCTGGTAGTTAAATGCATGAATTCCATCAATGTGACATCAGATCGGAAGCACTGGTTTTAGGTGTTGGGCGTGGCTCGACGTGCTGGGGTGCGAGGGCCCTCATATCGCTGCTTGCAGCTTTAATTATTATTATTTTTCATTGAAATGAATTGCCATTTTGAGGGCTTTAACATGCTCAAAAACTCATGAAATTTTGCACACATGCCAGGTATGGTGAAAAATTTTGTATTTTAATGGTTTTATATATGTGCACTGGGAAATGGCTCTGTAGCGCCACCTATGCGTTGTTAAATGCAGCCCTACGAACACATCTTTTGAGCTACATGTATGAAATTTGGCACACATGTGTATCATGCCAAGTCAAACAAAAAAGTCAGTGGGACCATTGACGCAGACCCCACAGGAAGTCCGCCATTTCGAAGTGAAGGTGACGTTTTGGCTCCAATTTTGCCATTTCCATGCCTCGAACTTTTTCGAACTCCTCCTTGGGATTTTGACATAGAAACTTCATATTTGGACAGTGCCCAATACACACCTGGGCCATGTTAAATTGCGGAGCTTTTGAGTTTTCATGATACGGTGAGGACATGGCGCCACGGCGAATTTCGATGACTCGCCATGAAAATCTTATTCTCTCTCATTCCCTCATACATGGTCCGACGTGGACCAAAGAGCACACATATGATAAGGCTCCACCCCTGAACATATTTCAACTGCCATATTTGACACCAGGGACAGCGCCACCTAGTGGGAACAGGAAGTGTCATGTTTTACACTTTGGGGTATAGTATTGTGATGCGTGACATTTGGAGCCTCAAATTTCTCCAGGAAAGCCTTAAGGAGTTGGTCTTGGGTTACAGTGAAAACTGTGAGTTTTCGCGGAAGGGTGTGACCCCAGCAGCATGGCGAACATTGATGTCTCGCCATGAAGAAACAAATTAGTGTAACTCAATGAAATCCAGTCTGATCAGTACCAGACTGTAAAGGCATGATGTCAGACTGGCCCTGAAGAGATTGATGTGCCCATTGTCAGGACTACGTAGAGCGCCACCTAGTGGGAACAGGAAATGTCATGTCTTACATTTTGTTGCACTGATTTTTACAGGTTCATCGTGGCCACTTCAAAAGCGGTGAATATCACCATCAGTCCCTCATGATGCTTGAGTGAGAAAATTGTGACTGTAAACTGAACGGCGCACCCTGGTGGCAAGGCGGTTCACCATGAACAATGAAGTAGCTTTTGAGGGGCTCTGCAAGTTTAAAATGTCTTGAAATTTGGTGCACACCTCCAATGTGATGAGGGCTATCTGGATATGTGATCATTTTCTTTGAATAGCGCAAAATGGCTCCACAGCGCCCCCTACAAAATTTCAAAACAACAGCCCCTGCTCTGTGTTTTATGTATGAGTCTGAAACCTGGTAAGCTTATAGAAGATATCAAGATGTACAAAAAAGTCTCTTGGAGCAATGTCCCAAATCCAACAGGAAGTCAGCCATTTTAAAATTAAGGTGTAATTTTGGCGACATTTTCCCCTCTTTTCAGCCACCGTTCTTTGACGAACTCCTCCAAGGGATTTCATCAGATTGACACGATCTCCAGGGTGTCGACTCTAAAGACCTTTATGATGTTAAATTGCGAAGCTTTTTACGTTCAGGGAATCGGGGTGGTCATGGCGGCACGTGGAGTTTCAATTAGTCGCCAAAAAGTAGTAATCTGCTGTCACTCAAAAACACAATGTACAATCTCTCCCAAAGGCCCCAGGCGTCATGAGACTCAAGCTCGGAAATGTTTGTTATGCCATTTGTCAGTAATGGTTAGAGCGCCACCTAGTGGGACGACTATAATCATGATTGAATGAGATGAAATGTTAGCTGGTGGTTAAATGCATGAATTCCATCAATGTGACATCAGATCTGACGTTCTGGTTTTAGGTGTTGGGCGTGGCTCGACGCGCCGGGGTGCGAGGGCCCTCATAACGCTGCTTGCAGCTTTAATTAGGGCCCGAGCACCGAGAGTGCGAAGGCCCTATTGTATCTGCTCTGTTTATTATTATTATTAGTATTATTAGGGCCCGAGCACTGAGAGTGCGAAGGCCCTATTGTATCTGCTCCGTTTATTATTATTATTTTTCATTGAAATGAATTGCCTTTTTGGGGGCTTTAACATGCTCAAAAACTCATGAAATTTTGCACACATGCCAGGTCTGGTGAAAAATTTATTATTTTAATGGTTTTACATATGAGCACTGGGAAATGGCTCTAGAGCGCCACCTATGCGTTGTTAAATGCAGCCCTACGACCACATCGTATGAGCTACATGTCTGAAATCTGGCACACATGTGTATCATGCCGAGACAAACAAAAAAGTCTGTGGGCCCATTGACGCAAACCCAACAGGAAGTCCGCCATTTGCAAGTGAAGGTGACATTTTGGCTCTAATTTTGCCATTTCCATGACTCGAACTTTTGCGAACTCCTCATTGGAATTTCATCGTACAAGCTTCATATTTGGTCAGTGTCAACTACACACCTGGGCCATGTTAAATTGCGGAGCTTTTGAGTTTTCGGGATACGGTGAGGCCGTGGCGCCACGGCGAATTTCGATGACTCGCCATGAAAATCTTATTGCCTCTCGTTCTGTCATACATTGTCCGACCTTGACCAAAGTGGACACATATGATAAGGCTCCACCCCTGAACATATTTCAACTGCCATATTTGACATCAGGTACAGCGCCACCTAGTGGGAACAGGAAATGTCATGTTTTACACTTTGGGGTACAGTATTGTAATGGTTGACATCTGCAGCCTCAAATTTCTCCAGGAAAGCCTTAAGGAGTTGGTCTTGGGTTACAGTGAAAACTGTGAGTTTTCGCTGAAGGGTGTGACCCCAGCAGCATGGCGAACATTGAGGTCTCGCCATGAAGAAACAAATTAGTGTAACTCAATGAAATCCAATCTGATCAGTACCAGATTTTACAGGCATGATGTCAGACCCACCCTGAACAGATTGATATGCCCATTGTCAGGAATACGTAGAGCGCCACCTAGTGGCACCAGGAAATGTCATGTCTTTCATTTTGTTGTACTGATTTTCACAGGTTCATCATGGCCACCTCAAAAGCGGTGAATATCACCATCAGTCCTTCATGATGCTTCTGTGCGAAAATTGTGAGTTTAAACTGAACGGCGCACCCTGGTGGCAACGCGGTTCACCATGAAAGACGACGTGGCTTTTGAGGGGCTTGGAAATTTTAAAAAGTCTTGGAATTTGGCCCAAACCTCCAATGTGATGAGGGCTTTGTTGTTATGTGATCATTTTCCTTGAATAGTGCAAAATGGCTCCACAGCGCCCCCTACAAAATTTCAAAACATCAGCCCCTGCTCTGTGTTTCATTTATAAGTCTGAAACCTGGTACGCTTATGGAGGATATCAAGATGTACAAAAAAGTCTCTTGGAGCAATATCCCAAATCCAACAGGAAGTCAGCCATTTTAAAATTAAGGTGTAATTTTAGCCACTTTTTCGCCTCTTTTCAGGCCTCATACTTTGACGAACTCCTCCAAGGGATTTCATCAGATTAACCCGATCTCCTGTGTGTGGAATCTAAAGACCTTTGTGATGTTAAATTGCGAAGCTTTTTACGTTCAGGGAAATGGGGTGGCCATGGCGGCACGTGGAGTTTCAATCCCTCGCCAAAAAGCAGTAATCTGCTGTCACTCAAAAACACAATGTCCAAACTCTCCCAAAGTTCGCAGGCGTGATGAGACTCACGGTCGGAAATGTTTGTTATCCCATTTGTCAGTAATGGTTAGAGCGCCACCTAGTGGGACGACTATAATAATGATTGAATGAGATGAATCGTTAGCTGGTGGTTCTAGGCATGGATTCCATCAATGTGACATCAGATCGGACGTGCTGGTTGTAGGTGTTGGGCGTGGCCCGACGTGCCGGGGTGCGAGGGCCCTCATAACGCTGCTTGCAGCTTTAATTATTATTAGGGCCCGAGCACAAAAGTGCGAAGGCCCTATTGTATCTGCTCTGTTTCTTCTTCTTCTTCTTATTATTATTATTATCATTATTATTATTATTATTATTATTTCGGCAAATGAATCGGCCTTTTGAGGGCCTAAACATGCTCAAAAACTCATGAAATTTTGCACACGCGTCAGGTCTGGTGAAAATTTACGTATTTTAATGTCCGTAGACATGTCCAGGGAAAATTGGCTCAGTAGCGCCACCTAGAAAAATGAGAAACGCGAGCCCCCAAGATGAGTATGACCTACATGTATAAAACTCGGAACACATATCTAACGTTCGGAGACGCACAAAAAAGTCTATTATGGCCATGTCCTAAACCCAACAGGAAGTCCGCCATTTGGAAGTGAAGGTGACATTTTGGCTCTAATTTTGCCATTTCCATGCCTCGAACTTTTGCGAACTCCTCATTGGAATTTCATCGTACAAGCTTCATATTTGGTCAGTGTCAACTACACACCTGGGCCATGTTAAATTGTGGAGCTTTTGAGTTTTCGGGATACGGTGAGGCCGTGGCGCCACGGCGAATTTCGATGACTCGCCATGAAAATCTTATTGCCTCTCGTTCTGTCATACATTGTCCGACCTTGACCAAAGTGGACACATATGATAAGGCTCCACCCCTGAACATATTTCAACTGCCATATTTGACATCAGGTACAGCGCCACCTAGTGGGAACAGGAAATGTCATGTTTTACACTTTGGGGTACAGTATTGTAATGGGTGACATCTGCAGCCTCAAATTTCTTCAGAAAAGCCTTAAGGAGTTGGTCTTGGGTTACAGAGAAAACTGTGAGTTTTCGCTGAAGGGTGTGACCCCAGCAGCATGGCGAACATTGAGGTCTCGCCATGAAGAAACAAATTAGTGTAACTCAATGAAATCCAATCTGATCAGTACCAGACTTTACAGGGATGATGTCAGACCCGCCCTGAACAGAATGATGTGCCCATTGTCAGGAATAGGTAGAGCGCCACCTAGTGGCACCAGGAAATGCCATGTATTTCATTTTCTTCTACTGATTTTCACAGGTTCATCGTGGCCACCTCAAAAGTGGTGAGTATCACCATCAGTCCTTCATGATGCTTCTGTGCGAAAATTGTGACTTTAAACTGAACGGCGCACCCTGGTGGCAACGCGGTTCACCATGAAAGATGAAGTGGCTTTTGAGGGGCTTGAAAAGTTTAAAAGTCTTGAAATTTGGCGCACACCTCTAATGTGATGAGGATTTCTTTTATATGTTCATTTTCCTTGAACAGCGCAAAATGGCTCCACAGCGCCCCCTACAAAATTTCAAAACAACAGCCCCTGCTCTGTGTTTTATGTATGAGTTTGAAACCTGGCAAGCTTATTGGAGATATCAAGATGTACAAAAAAGTCTCTTGGAGCAATATCCCAAATCCAACAGGAAGTCAGCCATTTTAAAATTAATGTGTAAATTTGGCGACATTTTCCCTTCTTTTCAGGCCTCATACTTTGACGAACTCCTCCAAGGGATTTCATTAGATTTACGCGATCTCCTGTGTGTGGAATCTAAAGACCTTTGTGATGTTAAATTGCGAAGCTTTTTACGTTCAGGGAAACGGGGTGGTCATGGCGGCACTTGGAGTTTCAATCACTCGCCAAAAAGCAGTAACCTGCTGTCGCTCAAAAACACAATGTCCAATCTCTCCCAAAGGTCGCAGGCGTGATGAGACTCGAGCTCGGAAATGTTTGTTATGCCATTTGTCAGTAATGGTTAGAGCGCCACCTAGTGGGACGACTATAATAATGGTTGAATGAGATGAAATGTTAGCTGGTGGTTAAATGCATGAATTCCATCAATGTGACATCAGATCGGAAGCGCTGGTTTTAGGTGTTGGGCTTGGCTCGACGCGCCGGGGGTGCGAGGGCCCTCATATCGCTGCTTGCAGCTTTAATTATCATTATTATTAGGGCCCGAGCACTAAAAGTGCGAAGGCCCTATTGTATCTGCTCCGTTTATTATTATTATTATTATTATTAGGGCCCGAGCACAAAAGTGCGAAGGCCCTATTGTATCTGCTCTGTTTATTATTATCATTATTATTATTAGGGCCCGAGCACAAAAGTGCGAAGGCCCTATTGTATCTGCTCTGTTTCTTATTATTATTATTATTATTATTATTATTATTATTATTATTATTATTATTATTATTATTTCGGCAAATGAATCGGCCTTTTGAGGGCCTAAACATGCTCGAAAACTCATGAAATTTTGCAGACGCGTCAGGTCTGGTGAAAATTTACGTATTTTAATGTCCGTGAGACATGTCCAGGGAAAATTGGCTCAGTAGCGCCACCTAGAAAAATGAGAAACGCGAGCCCCGAGATGGGTATGACCTACATGTATAAAACTCGAACACATATCTAACTTTCGGAGACGCACATAAAAGTCTATTATGGCCATGTCCTAAACCCAACAGGAAGTCCGCCATTTGGAAGTGAAGGTGACATTTTGGCTCTAATTTTGCCATTTCCATGCCTCGAACTTTTGCGAACTCCTCATTGGAATTTCATCGTACAAGCTTCATATTTGGTCAGTGTCAACTACACACCTGGGCCATGTTAAATTGCGGAGCTTTTGAGTTTTCGGGTTACTGTGAGGCCGTGGCGCCACGGCGAATTTCGATGACTCGCCATGAAAATCTTATTGCCTCTCGTTCTGTCATACATTGTCCGACCTTGACCAAAGTGGACACATATGATAAGGCTCCACCCCTGAACATATTTCAACTGCCATATTTGACACCAGGGACAGCGCCACCTAGTGGGAACAGGAAATGTCATGTTTTACACTTTGGGGTACAGTATTGTAATGGGTGACATCTGCAGCCTCAAATTTCTCCAGGAAAGCCTTAAGGAGTTGGTCTTGGGTTACAGAGAAAACTGTGAGTTTTCGCTGAAGGTGTGACCCCAGCAGCATGGCGAACATTGAGGTCTCGCCATGAAGAAACAAATTAGTGTAACTCAATGAAATCCAATGTGATCAGTACCAGATTTTACAGGGATGATGTCAGACCCGCCCTGAACAGATTGATATGCCCATTGTCAGGAATACGTAGAGCGCCACCTAGTGGCACCAGGAAATGTCATGTCTTTCATTTTGTTGTACTGATTTTCACAGGTTCATCGTGGCCACCTCAAAAGCGGTGAATATCACCATCAGTCCCTCTTGATGCTTCAGTGAGAAAATTGTGACTATAAACTGAACGGCGCACCCTGGTGGCAGCGCAGTTCACCATGAAAGATGAAGTGGCTTTTGAGGGGCTTGAAAAGTTTAAAAAGTCTTGAAATTTGGCGCACACCTCTAATGTGATGAGGGATTTCTTTTATATGTTCATTTTCCTTGAACAGCGCAAAATGGCTCCACAGCGCCCCCTACAAAATTTCAAAACAACAGCCCCTGCTCTGTGTTTTATGTATGAGTTTGAAACCTGGCAAGCTTATTGGAGATATCAAGATGTACAAAAAGTCTCTTGGAGCAATATCCCAAATCCAACAGGAAGTCAGCCATTTTAAAATCAATGTGTAAATTTGGCGACATTTTCCCTCTTTTCAGGCCTCATACTTTGACGAACTCCTCCAAGGGATTTCATTAGATTTACGCGATCTCCTGTGTGTGGAATCTAAAGACCTTTGTGATGTTAAATTGCGAAGCTTTTACGTTCAGGGAAGCGGGGTGGTCATGGCGGCACGTGGAGTTTCAATCCCTCGCCAAAAGCAGTAACCTGCTGTCGCTCAAAAACACAATGTCCAATCTCTCCCAAAGGTCGCAGGCGTGATGAGACTCGAGCTCGGAAATGTTTGTTATGCCATTTGTCAGTAATGGTTAGAGCGCCACCTAGTGGGACGACTATAATAATGGTTGAATGAGATGAAATTTTAGCTGGTGGTTAAATGCATGAATTCCATCAATGTGACATCAGATCGGAAGCGCTGGTTTTAGGAGTTGGGCTTGGCTCGACGCTACCGGGGTGCGAGGGCCCTCATATCGCTGCTTGCAGCTTTAATTATTATTATTATTATTATTTCGGCAAATGAATCGGCCTTTTGAGGGCCTAAACATGCTCGAAAACTCATGAAATTTTGCAGACGCGTCAGGTCTGGTGAAAATTTACGTATTTTAATGTCCGTGAGACATGTCCAGGGAAAATTGGCTCAGTAGCGCCACCTAGAAAAATGAGAAACGCGAGCCCCGAGATGGGTATGACCTACATGTATAAAACTCGGAACACATATCTAACGTTCGGAGACGCACAAAAAGTCTATTATGGCCATGTCCTAAACCCAACAGGAAGTCCGCCATTTGGAAGTGAAGGTGACATTTTGGCTCTAATTTTGCCATTTCCATGCCTCGAACTTTTGCGAACTCCTCATTGGAATTTCATCGTACAAGCTTCATATTTGGTCAGTGTCAACTACACACCTGGGCCATGTTAAATTGCGGAGCTTTTGAGTTTTCGGGTTACTGTGAGGCCGTGGCGCCACGGTAATTTCGATGACTCGCCATGAAAATCTTATTGCCTCTCGTTCTGTCATACATTGTCCGACCTTGACCAAAGTGGACACATATGATAAGGCTCCACCCCTGAACATATTTCAACTGCCATATTTGACACCAGGGACAGCGCCACCTAGTGGGAACAGGAAATGTCATGTTTTACACTTTGGGGTACAGTATTGTAATGGGTGACATCTGCAGCCTCAAATTTCTCCAGGAAAGCCTTAAGGAGTTGGTCTTGGGTTACAGAGAAAACTGTGAGTTTTCGCTGAAGGGTGTGACCCCAGCAGCATGGCGAACATTGAGGTCTCGCCATGAAGAAACAAATTAGTGTAACTCAATGAAATCCAATCTGATCAGTACCAGATTTTACAGGGATGATGTCAGACCCGCCCTGAACAGATTGATATGCCCATTGTCAGGAATACGTAGAGCGCCACCTAGTGGCACCAGGAAATGTCATGTCTTTCATTTTGTTGTACTGATTTTCACAGGTTCATCGTGGCCACCTCAAAAGCGGTGAATATCACCATCAGTCCCTCTTGATGCTTCAGTGAGAAAATTGTGACTATAAACTGAACGGCGCACCCTGGTGGCAACGCAGTTCACCATGAAAGATGAAGTGGCTTTTGAGGGGCTTGAAAAGTTTAAAAGTCTTGAAATTTGGCGCACACCTCTAATGTGATGAGGGATTTCTTTTTATATGTTCATTTTCCTTGAAGAGCGCAAAATGGCTCCACAGCGCCCCCTACAAAATTTCAAAACAACAGCCCCTGCTCTGTGTTTTATGTATGAGTTTGAAACCTGGCAAGCTTATTGGAGATATCAAGATGTACAAAAAGTCTCTTGGAGCAATATCCCAAATCCAACAGGAAGTCAGCCATTTTAAAATTAATGTGTAAATTTGGCGACATTTTCCCTCTTTTCAGGCCTCATACTTTGACGAACTCCTCCAAGGGATTTCATTAGATTTACGCGATCTCCTGTGTGTGGAATCTAAAGACCTTTGTGATGTTAAATTGCGAAGCTTTTACGTTCAGGGAAACGGGTGGTCATGGCGGCACGTGGAGTTTCAATCACCGCCAAAAAGCAGTAACCTGCTGTCGCTCAAAAACACAATGTCCAATCTCTCCCAAAGGTCACAGGCGTGATGAGACTCGAGCTCGGAAATGTTTGTTATGCCATTTGTCAGTAATGGTTAGAGCGCCACCTAGTGGGACGACTATAATAATGGTTGAATGAGATGAAATTTTAGCTGGTGGTTAAATGCATGAATTCCATCAATGTGACATCAGATCGGAAGCGCTGGTTTTAGGTGTTGGGCTTGGCTCTCGACGCGCCGGAGTGCGAGGGGCCCTCATATCGCTGCTTGCAGCTTTAATTATTATTATTATTATTATTATTATTATTTTCATTGAAATGAATTGCCTTTTGAGGGCTTTAACATGCTCGAAAACTCATGAAATTTTGCACACATGCCAGGTCTGGTGAAAAATTTTGTATTTTAATGGTTTTACATATGAGCATTGGGAAATGGCTCTGTAGCGCCACCTATGCCTTGTTAAATGCAGCCCTACGAACACATCGTTTGAGCTACATGTATGAAATCTGGCACACATGTGTATCATGCCAAGACGAACAAAAAAGTCAGCGGGACCATTGACGCAAACCCAACAGGAAGTCCGCCATTTTGGATTGAAGGTCACATTTTGGCTCTAATTTTGCCATTTCCATGCCTCGAACTTTTTCGAACTCCTCCTTGGGATTTGGTCATATAAGCTTCATCTTTGGTCAGTTTCAACTACACACCTGGGCCATGTTAAATTGCGGAGCTTTTGAGTTTTCGCGATACGGTGAGGCCGTGGCGCCACGGCGAATTTCGATGACTCGCCATGAAAATCTTATTGCCTCTCATTCTGTCATACATGGTCCGACGTGAACCAAAGAGCACACATATGATAAGGCTCCACCCCTGAACATATTTCAACTGCCATATTTGACACCAGGGACAGCGCCACCTAGTGGGAACAGGAAATGTCATGTTTTACACTTTGGTGTACAGTATTGTGATGGGTGACATCTGTAGCCTCAAATATTTCCAGGAAAGCCTTAAGGAGTTGGTCTTGGGTTACAGTGAAAACTGTGACTTTTCGCGAAAGGGTGTGACCCCAGCAGCATGGCGAACATTGATGTCTCGCCATGAAGAAACAAATTGGTGTAACTCAATGAAATCCAGTCTGATCAGAACCAGACTTTACAGGCATGATGTCAGACCCGCCCTGAACAGATTGATGTGCCCATTGTCAGGAATACGTAGAGCGCCACCTAGTGGCAGCAGGAAATGTCATGTCTTTCATTTTGTTGTACTGATTTTCACAGGTTCATCGTGGCCACCTGAAAAGCGGTGAATATCACCATCAGTCCCTCATGATGCTTCAGTGAGAAAATTGTGACTTTAAACTGAACGGCGCACCCTGGTGGTAACGCTGTTCACCATGACCAATGAAGTGGCTTTTGAGGGGCTTGGAAAGTTTGAAAAGTCTCCAAATTTGGCGCATACCTCCAATGTGATGAGGGCTATCTTGTTATGTGATCATTTTTATTGAATAGCGCAAAATGGCACCACAGCGCCCCCTACAAAATTTCAAAACAACAGCCCCTGCTCTGTATTTTATGTATGAGTCTGAAACTTGGTAAGCTTATGGAAGATATCAAGATGTACAAAAAAGTCTCTTGGAGCAATATCCCAAATCCAACAGGAAGTCAGCCATTTTGAAATTAATGTGTAATTTTGGCGACATTTTCCCCTCTTTTCATTCCTCATACTTTGACGAACTCCTCCAAGGGATTTCATCAGATTGACACGATCTCCTGTGTGTGTAATCTAAAGACCTTTGTGATGTTAAATTGCGAAGCTTTTTACGTTCAGGGAAACGGGGTGGTCATGGCGGCACGTGGAGTTTCAATCCCTCGCCAAAAAGCAGTAATCTGCTATCACTCCAAAACGCAATGTCCAATCTCTCCCAAAGGTCGCAGGCGCGATTAGGCTCGACCTCGGAAATGTTTGTTATGCCATTTGTCAGTAATGGTTAGAGCGCCACCTAGTGGGATGACTATAACAATGGTTGAACTAGATGAAATGTTAGCTGGTGGTTAAATGCATGAATTCCATCAATGTGACATCAGATCGGACGTGCTGGTTTTAGGTGTTGGGCTTGGCTCGACGTGCTGGGGTGCGAGGGCCCTCGTATCGCTGCTTGCAGCTTTAATTATTATTATTATTATTACGGCAAATGAATTGGCTTTTTGAGGGCCTAAACAACTTCAAAAACTCATGAAATTTTGCACACGCGTCAGGTCTGGTGAAAATTTACGTATTTTAATGTCCTCAGACATGTCCATGGAAAATTGGCTCAGTAGCGCCACCTAGAAAAATGAAAAACACGAGCCCCTGAGATGGGTATGACCTACATGTATGAAAGTTGGCAGACATATCTAACATTATGGGCCGCACAAAAAAGTCTACTACGGCCTTGTCCTAAACCCAACAGGAAGTCCGCCATTTGGAAGTGAATGTGACATTTTGGCTCTAATTTTGCCATTTCCATGCCTCGAACTTTTGCGAACTCCTCCGTGGGATTTGATTGCATAAGCTTCATATTTGGTCAGTCTCAACTACACACCTGGGCCATGTTAAATTGCGGAGCTTTTGAGTTTTCGGGATACGGTGAGGCCGTGGCGCCATGGCGAATTTCGATGACTCGCCATGAAAATATTAATGCCTCTCATTCTGTCATACATGTTCCGACCTGTACCAAAGAGATCACATACGATAAGGCTCCAACCGTGAACATATTTCAACTGCAATATTTGACATCATGGACAGCGCCACCTAGTGGGAACAGGAAATGTCATGTTTTACACTTTGGGGTACAGTATTGTGATGGGTGACATCTGCAGCCTCAAATTTCTCCAGGAAAGCCTTAAGGAGTTGGTCTTGGGTTACAGTGAAAACTGTGACTTTTCGCGGTAGGGTGTGACCCCAGCAGCATGGCGAACATTGATGTCTCGCCATGAAGAAACAAATTAGTGTAACTCAATGAAATCCAATCTGATCAGTACCAGGCTTTACAGGCATGATGTCAGACCCTCCCTGAACAGATTGATATGCCCATTGTCACGAATACGTAGAGCGCCACCTAGTGGCACCAGGAAATGTCATGGCATTCATTTTGTTGTACTGATTTTGACAGGTTCATCGTGGCCACCTGAAAAGCGGTGAATATCACCATCAGTCCCTCTTGATGCTTCAGTGAGAAAATTGTGACTTTAAACTGAACGGCACACCCTGGTGGCAACGCAGTTCACCATGACCAATGAAGTGGCTTTTGAGGGGCTTGGAAAGTTTGAAAAGTCTTCCAATTTGGCGCACACCTACAATGTGTTGAAGGATTTGTTGTTATGTGATTATTTTCCTTGAACAGCACAAAATGGCTCCACAGCGCCCCCTGCAAAATTTCGAAACATCAGCCCCTGCTCTGTGTTTTATGTATGAGTCTGAAACCTGGTAAGCTTTTAGGACATATCAATATGTACAAAAAAGTCTCTTGGAGCAATATCCCAAATCCAACAGGAAGTCAGCCATTTTAAAATTAATGTGTAATTTTGGTGACATTTTCCCCTCTTTTCAGGCAACATACTTTGACGAACTCCTCCAAGGGATTTCATCAGATTGGCGCGATCTCCAGTGCATGGAATCCAAAGACCTTTGTGATGTTAAATTGCGAAGCTTTTTACGTTCACGGAAACGGGGTGGTCATGGCGGCACGTGGAGTTTCAATCAGTCGCCAAAACGCAGTAATCTGCTATCACTCAAAAACACAATGTCCAATCTGTCCCAAAGGTCGCAAGGGTGATGAGACTCAAGCTCGGAAATGTTTGTTATGCCATTTGTCAGTAATAGTTAGAGCGCCACCTAGTGTGAGGACTATAATCATGATTGAATGAGATGAAATTTTAGCTGGTGGTTAAATGCATGAATTCCATCAATGTGACATCAGATCGGACGTGCTGGTTGTAGGTGTTGGGCGTGGCCCGATGTGCCGGGGTGCGAGGGCCCTCATAACGCTGCTTGCAGCTTTAATTATTATTATTTTTCATTGAAATGAATTGCCCTTTTGAGGGCTTTAAAATGCTCGAAAACTCATGAAATTTTGCACACATGTCAGGTCTGGTGAGAAATTTCGTATTTTAATGGTTTTACATATGAGCATTGGGAAATGGCTCTGTAGCGCCACCTATGCGTTGTTAAATGCAGCCCTACAACCACATCGTTTGAGCTACATGTATGAAATCTGGCACACATGTGTATCATGCCAAGACGAAGAAAAAAGTCAATGGGCCCATTGACCCAAACCCAACAGGAAGTCCGGCATTTGGACGTGAAGGTGACATTTTGGCTCTAATTTTGCCATTTCCATGCCTCGAACTTTTTCGAACTCCTCCTTGGGATTTGGTCATATAAGCTTCATCTTTGGTCAGTGTCAACTACACACCTGGGCCATGTTAAATTGCGGAGCTTTTGAGTTTTCGTGATACGGTGAGGCCGTGGCGCCATGGCGAATTTCGATGATTCGCCATGAAAATCTTATTGCCTCTCGTTCTGTCATACATTGTCCGACCTTGACCAAAGTGGACACATATGATAAGGCTCCACCCCTGAACACATTTCAACTGCCATATTTGACACCAGGGACAGCGCCACCTAGTGGGAACAGGAAATGTCATGTTTTACACCTTAGGGTACAGTATTGTGATGGGTGACATCTGCAGCCTCAAATTTCTCCAGGAATGCCTTAAGGAGTTGGTCTTGGGTTACAGTGAAAACTGTGACTTTTCGCAAAAGGGTGTGACCCCTGCAGCATGGCGAACTTTGATGTCTCGCCATGAAGAAACAAATGAGTATAACTCAATGAAATCCACTCTGATCAGAACCAGACTTTACAGGGATGATGTCAGACCCGCCCTAAACAGATTGATGTGCCCATTGTGAGAAATACGCAGAGCACCACCTAGTGGGAACAGGAAATGTCATGTCTTTCACTTTGTTGTACTGATTTTCAATGGTTCATCGTGGCCACCTCAAAAGCAGTGAATATTAACATCAGTCCCTCGTGATGCTTCAGTGAGAAAATTGTGACTTTAAACTGAACGGCGCACCCTGGTGGCAACGCGGTTCACCACGACAATTGAAGCGGATTTTGAGGGGCTTGGAAAGTCTGAAAAGTCTTGAAATTTGGTGCCCCCCTCCAATGTGATGAGGGCTATCTTGATATGTGATCATTTTCCTTAAATAGCCGAAAATGGCTCCACAGCGCCCCCTACAAAATTTCAAAACATCAGCCCCTGCTCTGTGTTTTATGTATGAGTCTGAAACCTGGTAAGCTTATAGGAGATTTCAAGATGTACAAAAAAGTCTCTTGGAGCAATATCCCAAATCCAACAGGAAGTCAACCATTTTAAAATTAATGTGTAATTTCGACGACATTTTCCCCTCCATTTAGGCCTCATACTTTGACGAACTCCTCCAAGGAATTTCATCAGATTGACGCGATCTCCAGTTTGTGTTATCTAAAGACCTTATTGATGTTAAATTGCGAAGCTTTTTACATTCAGGGAAACGGGGTGGTCATGGTGGGACTTAGAGTTTGAGTCACTCGCCAAAAAGCAGTAATCTGCTGTCACTCAAAAACACAATGTCCAATCTCTCCGGAAAATTCACAGCTACGATGAGACTCGAGCTCGGAAATGTTTGTTATGCCATTTGTCAGTAATGGTTAGAGCGCCACCTAGTGGGATGACTATAATCATGATTGAATAAGATGAAATGTTAGCCGGTGGTTAAATGCATGAATTCCATCAATGTGACATCACATCGGACGTGCTGGTTTTAGGTGTTGGGCGTGGCTCGACACAGCTTTAATTATTGTTCGTTTTCTTGCTCTGCTGTAACTGGAGCCTCGTCCTCTCTACTGGACTGTATGTAGCGGAGATGACAATAAAGTTTACTTTGACTTCAGCAGCAGGCGCACTGAGGGGTCTCGCTCACTTTTCGTGTATAGAATTTCGAAAAAACATCGGTGCAAATTATAAGTCTGTATCATTATGTCTGGTGATTTCGTGTTTGTTGGTTTGTTTTTATTTTGTTTTATTTTGCGAGTTGGTTATTAGAAACTGCTCCAGCCAGCCAGAGAATCGTCCGCCGTCCCGCCCTCTCCTCCCTGTGCCGCAAGCAGCAGGCGCACCTCACAAACGAAGGGCACCCTTACTCCCAGCAAATGGGAGATAGAAAACCGATTGGTGCCTATGCCATTCCCAATATGCGCTGGCTGATGTCGGGGCCAGTGGCGTGTCTAGAAAATTTTTGTTGGGGGGGCCAGGTAGGGGCACAGATTTGGAGAAGGGTGGCAGATGTAATTGGAACAGTTCATAACTTCCCTTCAACTCATTCATGTCACCTAAAAGGTAAACCTGTTTCTCCATCACCTGTTCAGCTCTGATGATTCAGTAAGGACATCTCCTGGTTTCATCTTCATGTTTCCCTCTCACCACATATCCAAACCGACATCATGACCAGCAGCTTTACAGCTGTGGCTCCAGCAAACATCAGCTGATACTAGAAATTAATATTAAATAAATTCTAACAACAGCTGACCAAGCTTAAACGTGCTGCTGTTGTTTAGTGCGACATCCGGCGGTTTCCTCTTTCTGGCGCAAAGTGGGCGATAAACAAACAAGAGAAAAGCCGATCAGCTGATCATTGATCAGTTTCATGATTAAAGTAGCAACAGGAGAGGGAGGGGAGAGAATGAGAGGAGAAAAGGCTTTGTGTCTTTTTTTCATTCTAGCTGAAGTCCGGGACAAACTGCGTCTCTTCTAAGCTCAATACGAAACGCGTAATATTTTCTCCGAATCAGGGACCATTCCCTTTTTTAAGGAGCCATTGGCAACTCTACTAACTAACCTTATGAATAAAATAAGGTTCACTATCAGTAACATCATAGCACCCACCCAGCTGTATAGAAACTCCGTCATGCTAGCTAGTACGCAGTGTGAGTTATTGTAACTGACTGTAAAAAGTCAGCACAAGGAAAATAAACTCCACCTAAACTTGGTTTATATCTGACCCGGATAGACTGCAGGTCATAACTTCTTACCTGAAATTCAGTTCACCTGACAATCGGACTGGCGGCCGCCTCGGGTCTCTCCTCCTCCTGCCTCCCCTTCCCTCATCCACCTGCTGGCCTCCGTGGAAGCTCCGCCACAGCCACCACCAAACAACTGAGTTATTTTTACACATCGGCCAGCATCTGGCCAATCCACCACCTCTCATTGTTCATGCCGTTACAAAAAAAAAAAAAAAAAGTCATCAGCCGACCGGGCAAATGCCCGGTATGCCCGATGGCCAGTCCAGCTATGTTAACCTGTTAATCTTCGCCGAAAAATTGTTTTCTGCGGTGCCGTCTTTCGTCCTTGGCTCTCCTACCTTTGTTAACGTGATGCTCATAGTGCAGAAGCCCATGCTGCATTCACTTACACTCGGATATCTGAGCTTCACTGTGAAAACATAATCGTACATTTGATGTTTCATTGAATTTTATTGTTTTAGCTTCGGGGGGTGGCCAGTCTGGTTGGGGGGGTGGCCTGTGCCCCCCCAGGCCACCCCGCTGGACACGCCACTGGTCGGGGCAGCATGAGTACGATCAACTTTTTTTTTTTTTTTTTTTTTTTGCCGATGCCCGTGATGCCGCTCCCCACCACGATGCCGCCCCGGGCAACCGCCCATGTTGCCCGTATCAAAAACCGCTACTGCCTACCGCAGTGATGTTAAATTGGAGTGAAACGTCATCATAACAGCTTTGACTGGCAGCTGCAGTCACGGAGAACCTTGCGTATCTCTGTTCGGGAATAGCAGATAGAGCGGAGGCTCTGAGAGGAGGGTCAGCATTTACGTTACGAAAACACGACGGACTGTTTTAACCTAACAGCCTGAGGTGCTCTTCAGCAGTGTTGCCAACTTAGCGACTTTGTCGCTATATTTAGGGAGTTTTCAGACCGCCTTAGCGACTTTTTTTCTAAAAAGCGACTAGCGACAAATCTGGCGACTTTTTCTGGTGTTATTGGAGACTTATTTATGACGACTTTTTGACATGAAAGCGCGTATCGCTCTTACTCTCAAGAAGCAGCGGGTGCTGCCAGGGGCACCTCGCCCGTTCCAAAGCGCTCACGGGCGGAGGATAGTCCTCCCCCAGCTGCTATCAGGGCAAGAGACGTTCACACCTATGCGTCCAAACTGCAAATGAATCGCGCATGAGCGAAGCCGCTGCTCCCGCACTGACTGTAACGTATGGAACGCCAGGACTGCCATAATGAATTAATTAAATACACCATTAAATAATTAATTAAATGTGGCAATAATTAATTAAAATTGGAAATAATTAATTAAATACTTTTTTTACACATTTAATTAATTCATTATTTATGTCACATTTTAATTAATTATTGCCACATTTAAATAATTATTTAATGGTGTATTTAATTAATTCATTTTGGCACAGTTGACTCCTTCAGGTCTCACCATGAAATAATTTTATCTGTCAACCTCACCCATCAAACTCAGGGGGCGGGGTTAATGCTGATCGACTCAAAACCATTGCTTTGGCCTGGTGGCCACTGTTTTTAGCACACAACAACCGGCATGTTGAAACTAACAGAACTGAACTTTGGAAAAACCGTGTTTGTGTGTCACCAAATACCGTTTTAATAAATTTTTTTAGCCAAGAATGTAGTGGTTTAACACTAGATTTACTATCCTGCGCAAATTTGCGTAACTTCCCTAAACCCAATACCCCCTAGAATTACTGGCTTTTTTATTTTCTGGTGCAAGTCCCGAGGTGTTAAGCACCCCTGCTGAGATTTTCACAGGTCGTCAGCTTGTTTCTCCTACAGCTTTTGTTGTGCAAACCACCCATTGTCCTTGAGGCCTGGCACATTTGCATTTGCTCACTCAGAGTTGCTCAGATCCAAGGCAGGCCAAACCTCTGTGTTACAACTTTCAGAAATGCCTGATAGAAATGCTTCAACTTACTCATGAGATTTTGACCACATTTTTTTGCGGAAGTCACAACTATACTGAATGCACGACCGTTGTTGCCAGCTGCAAAGAATGCTTGGTAGGGAACAGCTGTTCCCTACCAAGGTTCGTTTCAAAGTTTGAAAGACTTTGAAATAAAACAGACTTGTGTACCCATATATTGTGAATGTCTGTCTTTTGTATGTAGGTTGTAACACAGAGGTTTGGCCTGCCTTGGATCTGAGTAAACAAATGCCAATGTTGCACACACACACACACACACACACACACACACACACGCACAGCAAATCTGCATTTATTTGTCCCACAAGTGGAAAATCTGCATTGTCATTGCAAAAAGTGGACAGAGCACGGTATAGAAAGTGCACTATACAAACATTTTATATATATATATATATATATATATATATATATATATACATATAGTTATACACACAGACACATCTATATCATATACACACACACACATATGTGTGTGTATATATATATATGTGTGTGTGTATATATGATATAGATGTGTCTGTGTGTATAACTAGACTTTATGCATATTATATAAGGTGTGGCTATATAAATATATAAATATATGTACAACTCTGTGTATATATGTTTATGGACAGGCATGCAGGCAGGTAAGGAAGGAAAGTAGCCTTGCAGGAAGGAAAACTTGAATCTCTCATGGTTAGGGGTTGGGGAGGTGTGTTTGCACAACAAAAGCAGGAGAACAATGGAGCTGACGACCTGTGAAAATCTCAGCGGGTGCCAAGAGGTGTTAAGGTCGGGGGGAATTTACGCAAATCTGCGCAGGCCAGTAAATCTAGTAATAGGGACTTGCACCAGGGAAAAAAGGCTCAGTAATTCTAGTGTTAATCTTCAGATATGTCTGGTCGGTTTGTCAAGATACAGCCTCTTTGCAAAAGTGCTTCAATGATTTCGGAGATGTCTGCCCAGTCTCACGGCAAAGCGTGGGATAGACCCGCTCGCCTCGCAAGCATTCGAGTTTTTATTACCACCGACAAAGCGCAGGCCCCGGTACACAGCTGCCATAACCAGCAGTACACTTACTTCGTTTACTGAGGTTATATTTATCGAGTTTTTATTTCCTGATGTTCTTATGTGTCATACGTGTTTCAGTCGCCAATTCTGAATTATAACTAACATTAAAAACATGTTTAAGGAGGAGAGAGAGCAAATAAATTCGATTAACAGCCGATCTTTGGGTTTTTGTTCAGTATTCAGCGTGACCTGTGTATAAACGCATAAAACAGATAACGTTGGTGTTTCCGTCATGTAGTAACTGCTGGCTTTAACCGTACAAAGGTGGTTCGACACTATGAAACACATACAGACTTCATAATGTTCTGCTAATATTTTTATTGTGAATATTAATTATGAGGGTAAACGGCCCTGTACATCACGGAGCGAGGTCAGCATAACCACGATATCTTCAGCTCTCTGAGTTAACCCAGTTTCCCAGCTGACTAATCTAACGGTCATCTACGAATATGTCACGGGTCATATCAATATGATTTTACAGAAAATCATCCTTATTACTGCCAACTATTCCAGAGATGTGAAAATCTACAGCATAAAGAACAAAAAAAATATAGCAGTCTAACGCAACACTGTAACAGAGATGAACGCATCAGTTTGTCACAGATCAAAGTGGAATGAAAGTGATTGGTTGAAGAGGTGTTCATGTTCATGATCTGTGTTATCTGCATTTTCATCAGCGTAAGAGACTCAGCAGCAGATTAAAATAACAGTTATACATTTAATAAATCACCAAATTAATACACGCAAGAAACGAGCAAACCTCTTCTGACAATTTGAGTTTGTATTCCCTCAGCTGCAGACTCGCTGCTGTTTAAATGTTTGAGAGGCAGAAAGCAAACGTCAAACATAGACTCGGTCTGCGTTCACATTTGATTCGAAGCCAGCACGTATAGTGGCTGTGTCCTGTTTTAAGATCATATATGTAAAATTGTTGTCTGACCTGCGTCGATCCAGCCACTCAGAGTCCGTGGTTACCATGGTTACTGCATAATCAGCTGTAATTTAAACAGCTGGCACAGCTGTTTATGTTTGTCATTGCAAAAGAACTGTCTGAATGGTTAACTAAAGTTAACTTGGATAAATTATAGTTTGTTTGTTTTTTCATGATTGGACAGAGGCAGACGGGCTCCTCTCTCGTTCCAGTGTTTTTGTTTGTTTGTTTGTTTTTAATTATTATTTTTCCCTTTATACAAAACAGAAGAACAACAAAAAATAAAAAATAAAAGAAAGAAGAAAAAACAAAACAAACAAACAAACAAACAAAAAAACCAAAAACAAAAAAAAAAACCCACAATAAGCAGTCTGAGACATGCAAACGGGAAACTGATACAGTATATATAATTCGGTCTACCAGTCATTTACACATATCTCCTGACAAACTCAACCCGCCAGTGAAGTGGGGCTGCCCCTCTCACTATTGTTTTCTTCAGATCATCAGGTAAGTAATCCAATAGCGGGCGCCATATATCCCAAAAAATATCATCATTGCCACTTAATTTTGCACTCAGTCTTTCCATTGGTAGTACTCTAAAAATTTCTTTATACCACTGAGTTATTGTTGGTGGTTTTTCATTAATCCAATTAAAAAGAATACATTTTCTTGCCAAAACAGTAATTTACATAGAAGTATATGTTTGTTTTTATCTGGAAATTTGTTCGAAATTGGCAGCCCCAATAAATACTGAGCTGGATCTTTTTGTATTCTGCTTTTAAATATCCCTTTTAGTTCTTTCGTTACACAGAGCCAGAATTTTGAGATTTTTGAGCAAGTCCAAAGACAGTGCACGTAGGACCCCGCCGCAGATTTACATTTAATACATTGTGCAGACCTGCTCGGATCAATTTTATTCAGAAAAATAGGTGTTCTATGCTGTCTATGTAAAATTTTATATTGTATTTCTTTAAATCTGTTACTAAGAAGTAAAGAATGCACAGATTGTATGCACTCACTCCAGGCATGATCATCACACTGACACTGGAGGTCACCCTCCCAGCTCCTAATCAGTTTTCCAATATTGTGTTTATTATAACCTTGTAGTGCATTGTAAAACTGTCTTATAGTACTATTATCTGCACTTAAGTGTAAGAAGAAATTTTCCATGGGTCCTAGTTGCATTGTATTATGCAAAGTATCAAGACATGATGTAATTAGGTGACGAGCCTGTAAAAATGCAAAAAAATCCATTTGATGTATACCATATTTCTTTTGGACCTGCTCAAAAGACATACAAACATTCCCATCAAACAGATCTCCCACCACACGTATTCCTGCACCAAACCATCTCTGAAATACTGCACTTTTCATTCCCGGTGTAAAGTGCCGATTATTTATAAAAGGTGTTAGATAACTAAGTATAGGATTACTTTCAGTGTATTTAGTCATATCACGCCATGTTTTTTAAATAAGTATCAATCATTACTTTGTTATGTTTTTTATTATATTTACTCACTAGTTCGCTTAGAAGATTAAATGGCTGACATGTCCAGGCTTCAAGGGGATCATCTGTGTCTTTTAGATATGCGTGGGTCCATTCATGTATAACTCTACTATGACATGACCAGTTATACAGCAAGATGTTAGGAAAGGCAAGACCCCCTTTATCTTTGGGCAGCTGTAATGTTTTCATACTTAATCTGGGTTTCTTACCCCTCCAAATAAACCTTGACAGATCTTTTTCAATTTCTTTTACAGTTTTTTTGGTAAGAGTTATTGGGAGCATTTGTAAAGGATATAAAAGCCGGGGCAACACATTCATTTTAATTAAATTTATTCTTCCCATCCAAGAGACCGGGAGATCCATAACTATAATTTATCCATGGATCTCCCGGATAAATTATAGTTAAGGAGTATCACAGATAACGCCCACGGAGCTGTGTGACTGTTCACCACTACACTGAAATAAGGCTATTACTGAAATACACGTGCTATATCATAAACTATGATATAAATAGGGAGGTCCTATTAACATGTTTAGTTTTAAAGGACACCTTCCTGCCTTTAGTCTCATTCATGAGCAGTATTAGTTTTCTTCTAACATCCAGAAGTCTGCACGATGTGTTTCATAGTTTGTAACAACCCTTTGACAGTTAAACATAACATGACCGAAAAAGCAAAAAAAAAAAAAAAAAGAAAAGAAAACCCAGAAGACCCGTATGAAAAGAACATCGAGGGAACAGTTTACCCTGCCCGGGATAGGTTACTGGGCCCCGCCCTGGAGCCAGGCCCGGGAGGGTGCCCGAGGGCGGCGCCTGGTGGCCGGGCCTTAGTCCATGGGGCCCGGCCGGGCACAGCCCGAAGAGGAGACATGGGCCCATCCTCCCGCAGGCCCACCACCCGCAGGAGGCGCCATAGGGGTCGGGTGCAATGTGTGTCGGGCGGCGGCCAGGGAGCGGAGGCCCTGGCGGACCGATCCCGGCTGCCAAGACTGGCAATAGGGACATGGAATGTCACCTCTCTGGTGGGGAAGGAGCCTGAATTAGTGCGTGAGGTTGAGAAGCACCGCTAGATATAGTCGGGCTCACCTCACGCATGGCTTGGGCTCTGGAACTAGTCTCCTGGAGAGGGGCTGGACTCTGTCTCAGTCTGGAGTTGCCCCTGGTGAGAGGCGGCGGGCTGGGGTGGGTATTCTAATATCCCCCGGCTTGCTGCCGGCACGCTGGGGTTTTTCCGGTGGATGAGAGGGTTTGTTCCCTGCGCCTCAGGGTCAGGAACGGGTCCTGACTGTCATCTGCGCTTATGCGCCGAGTGGCAGTTCAGAGTACCCAGCCTTCTTAGAGTCCCTGGGGGGTGCTGGAAGGTGCCCCACCTGGAGACTCTGTTGTCCTACTGGGAGACTTCAATGCTCACGTGGGTAACGACAGCGAGACCTGAGGGGCGTGATTGGGAGGAACGGCCTCCCTGATCTGAACCCGAGTGGTGTTTTGTTATTGGACTTCTGTGCAAATCACAGTTTGGCCATAACGAACACCTTGTTCGAACATAAGAGTGTCCATAAGTGCACGTGGCACCAGGATGCTCTAGGCCGCAGGTCGATGATCGATTTTGTAATCGTATCACCAGACCTGCGACCATATGTTCTGGACACTCGGGTAAAGAGAGGGGCTGAGCTGTCAACTGATCACCACCTGGTGGTGAGTTGGATCAGGTGGCGGGGAGGACGCTGGACAGACCCGGTGCACCTAAACGCGTGAGTGAGGGTGTGCTGGGAACGTCTAGCAGAGGCCCCAGTCCGCGAGATCTTCAACGCACACCTCCGGCAGAGCTTCAACAACATTCCGAGGGAGACTGGGGACATTGAGTCCGAATGGACCATGTTCAGCGTCTCCATTGCCAAGCTGCTGCATTGAGCTGCGGCGCAAGGTGGTTGGTGCCTGCCGTGGTGGTAATCCCGAACCAAATGGTGGACACCAGAGGTGAAGGGAGCCACCAGGCTGAAGAAGGAGTCCTATCGGGCTTGGTTAGCCTGTGGGACTCCAGAGGCAGCTGACAGGTATCGACAGGCCAAGCGGAATGCGGCTCAGGCAGTGGCTGAAGCAAAAACTCGGGTGTGGGAGGAGTTCGGAGAGGCCATGGAAAAAGACTTTCGGACTGCCTCAAGAGATTCTGGCAAACCGTCAGGCGCCTCAGGAGGGGAAAGCGGTGCTCTACCTGCACTGTGTATAGTGCTGGCGGTGCGCTGCTGACGCCGACTGAGAAAATTGTCAGACGGTGGAAGGAATACTGAGGACCTCCTTAATCCCACTGACACGCCTTCCGAGGAGGAAGCAGAGTCTGGGGATGAGGGAATGACCCGCCAATTTCTGGGGTCGAGGTCACTGAGGCAGTTAAACAACTCCTCGGTGGCAGAGCCCCTGGTGTTGATGAGGTCCGCCCGAGTTCCTGAAGGCTCTGGACGTTGTAGGGCTGTCCTGGTTGACACGCCCTACAATGTTGCGTGGAGATCAGGGGCAGTACCCCTGGACTGGCAGACCGGGTGGTGGTCCCCATCTTTAAGAAGGGAGACCGGAGGTGTGTTCCAACTACAGGGGATCACACTCCTCAGCCTCCCTGGGAAAGTCTATGCCAGGGTGTTGGAAAGGAGAGTTCGTCCGTTAGTCGAACCTCGGATACAGGAGGAACAATGCGGTTTTCGTCCTGGTCGCGAACACTGGACCAGCTCTTTATCCTCTCGAGGATACTTGAGGGTGCATGGGAGTTTGCCCAACCAGTCTACATGTGTTTTGTGGACTTGGAGAAGGCATTCGACCGTGTCCCTCGGGTGTCCTGTGGGAGGTGTTGCGGGAGTATGGGGTGTCTGGCCCACTGTTACGGGCCATTCGATCCCTATACAACCGTTGCAAGAGTTTGGTTCGCATTGCCGGCAATAAGTCGGACTTGTTTCGGTGGGTGATGGGCTCCGCCAGGGCTGCCCTTTGTCACCGATTCTGTTCATAATTTTATGGACAGGATTTCTAGGCGCAGCCAAGTGGCGGAGGGCTTTCACTTCGGTGGCCTCAGAATCTCATCTCTGCTTTTTATGGATGATGTGGTTCTGTTGGCTTCATCAGGTGAAGGCCTCCAGCTCGCACTGGAACGGTTCGCAGCCGAGTGTGAAGCAGCGGGAATGAGGATCAGCACCTCCAAATCTGAGGCCATGGTTCTCAGCCGGAAAAGGGTGGAGTGCCCACTCCGGTCGGGATGAGTTCCTGCCCCAAGTGGAGGAGTTCAAGTATCTCGGGTCTTGTTCGCGAGTGATGGGAGAAGGGAGCCGGAGATCGACAGACGGATTGGTGCTGCGGCTGCAGTGATGCGGACGCTGCACCGGTCCGTCGTGGTGAAGAGGGAGCTGAGTGTAAAAGCGAAGCTCTCAATTTACCGGTCGATCTACGCCCCGACCTCACCTATGGCCACGAGCTGTGGGTAGTGACCGAAAGAACGAGATCGCGGGTACAAGCGGCAGAAATGAGCTTCCTCCGAAGGGTGGCTGGCTCTCCCTTAGAGATAGGGTGAGAAGTTCGGCCATCCGGGAGGGGCTCAGAGTAGAGCCGCTGCTCCTCCACATCGAAAGGAGCCAGTTGAGGTGGTTCGGGCATCTGACAAGGATGCCCCTGGGCGCCTCCTGGGTGAGGTGTTCGGGCATGTCCCACCCGGGAGGAGGCCCAGGGCAGACCCAGGACGCGCTGGAGAGATTATATCTCTCGGCTGGCCTGGGAACGCCTTTGGTGTTCCCCGGATGAGCTGGAGGAGGTGGCTGGGAGAGGGAGGTCTGGGCTTCTCTGCTTAGGCTGCTGCCCCCGCGACCCGACTTCGGATAAAGCGGATGAGGATGGATGGATGGAGAAAAGAAAAGAAAAGAAAAGAAAGAAAGAAAAAAAAATCACACAAATTATATGTTAACATCATTTATTTTTAGTTCAATAAACTCTAAAAATTCTAACAGACAGCTGGTGCTTAGAATACAGTTGAATAACTATTAAAAAACAGATGATGTATTTCTGTACAGTTTGCAGTCTTCATGATGAACAGGCTGTTGCAAACTCTGCTCCTCTCGGTGGAAATGCGCCTTCTCTTTCCTCTTTGTATAAAAACATTTTAAAAGTCAGTTTAATCTCAAAATTCACTGTTAAATTCAAAACACACCAGATAAAGAAAAGCGAATGGTTTAGTCTAACACACCGAACCATTAAACTTCAGTAAAACTATGCAGTTACGAAACGTAACTTTAACCTCAGCCAAAACGATTTGCTCAGTTGTAAATAAAACAGCGAAGTAAACGTGACCCGACAGACAGAACCTGAATGAATTAAGTCGAGCGTTTAACCACTGAGAGCTAAAACTCAGGTGAGGTTTCAAAGCTGTGTGCCGGTGATTGGACATCAGCCGCTGATAAAGTGGGTTCACTTATAAAATGCTCTGTTGGGAAACAAGCTCCAGCTTTGCGCTCGGGAAAAAAACTATATTTACTTATCTTGTGCAGAAAAATGCGCCGACATTGCGTTATATCGAGCACCGGCTGCCCAATTAAACTGTGACTATCACCAGCTAACGTGGGCGTGTTTCTTGAATTAGCAGCAGGTGTTAAACAGTTGATAGGTGAGGAGGAGGATGCATGCAGGTAAACTGAAGGCCTGTTGAGCTGATCGCTGGTGTCATTAGAAAAATGTCAGCTCGTTCTTTATGTTATAGAAGCACAGAGACACAAGACCAGGCGGGAAGAGACGATCGTTTGGTGAAAATGAGAATCTGCGAATGCAACATGTGAAACAGGGAGAGTGGAATATGTAAACAAACTGGTTAACGTAACCCCCCCCTCCCAAAAAAACAAAAAAAACAAACAGTTAAGCTGGAACACCGGGGCTGTGAGCTCGGTACACTCTGTCAGCTGACTGTTAGCAGAGCTAGTGACATCTCTGAAAACATCTGAGCACTTTTGTAAACATGTTCTATGTTGACAACCTGACCAGACATGTGACGATTAGGCCACTACATTCGCGGCTAAAACACTGTTAAAAGTGTAGTTGGTGACAAAAAAACGGGGTATTTTAAAACTTTACACCACCATTGCTGCCTGTGATTTAGAATTCATTCTGGGATACCTGGCTGCCCCTAGTCCACACAAGCAATCAATTATCTAGGATCGACCTGTCTTGACTTACTT
Organism: Oreochromis aureus; assembly: GCF_013358895.1. Taxonomy (NCBI): domain Eukaryota; kingdom Metazoa; phylum Chordata; class Actinopteri; order Cichliformes; family Cichlidae; genus Oreochromis; species Oreochromis aureus. Next base: position 5,758,889 of record NC_052942.1, on the reverse strand, counting down.
TGCACGGCAACCAATCAAATGTTAGAGAAGCTGCATGGGCAGCGTTAACCCCGCCCACTTAATTTGATGGGTGAGGCTGACAGATAAAATTATTTCAAGGAGAGAGATGAAGGGGACAAAAGTGCCAAAATGAATTAAATAAATATATCATTAAATAATTAGTTAAAACTGTCAATAATTATTTAAATGTGTTATTAATTAATTAAATATGTCAATAATTAATTAAATGTGTCAATAATTAATTAAATGTGTCAATAATTAATTAAATGTGTCATTAATTAATTAAATATGTCAATAATTAATTAAATGTGTCAATAATTAATTAATTACATGTGTCATAAATATTTATGTAATTAATTATTTCCGATTTTAATTAATTATTGCCACATTTAATTAATTATTTAATGGTGTATTTAATTAATTCATTATGGCAGTCCTGGCGTTCCATAGTAACGCAGTCAGTTCTTCTTTTACTCTTATGCTGTGTCAGGATTCCTGGGTCATTGACCCAGCGTTTTCAGTTCATGTTCTGTTTTCACCACTCCTGCCATTTCCTGTTTCATTATGTTCAGCTGTGTATTCGCCTGTGTCCAGTTATCGTCATCATCCAGTCTGTGTATTTAAGTTCCTCAGTTTTACCACTTCTCTGTCGTGTCATTGATGTTCTGGTGATGTTATGTTGTCGTTTACACCTGCGTTCAGTCAGCCAGCCATTCGGCCTTTCAGTCAGTCCTTCAGTCATTCAGTCAGTTGTCCAGCCAGCCAGCCATTTCCTACCTCTGTTCTGTTTGTTCATTCCATTGGCAATAAATACCAACCTTCACCTACCTACGTGCGAGTCCAGCGTTTGGGTCCTCCTTCTCTCATCCACGACACAGATCCTGACAGAATGACACGACCCCGCGTTGTGGACCCAGCGGACTCGGAACCTTTTGAGCGGCAGGAGACAGCGCTCCTTCGCTGGACAGAGGAGCTCAGGGGGAAACAGCGGCTCTTCGCTGAGAGAGAGCACGTCTTTGAGGGGACTCGTCTGGCTCTGGGCGGGCCTCGGAGACGCCGCGGTTCTCCACCTGCTGCCTCACCTGCATCGGAGCATTCGCCGCGGAGAGTGGGCGTCACAGGCCAAGCTTCGGCTGCTCGCTCTCCCGCCGCTCCGCTCCTCGCTCGCCCGCCAGCCATCTCATTTGCCGGACCTCCAACCTCGCCACGGCACAGCGGCTACGCCTCCCACCTCGGCTCAACGGAGGCTACCGCGCCAGAGGCTCATCTGTTTACCCCGGCCGCTTCCTCTTCCCGGAAAAAGTGGCGCACACGCCGCCACAATACGGACCGTTTTGGGCAGCTCCCGGTGGTGAGTTCCATTGACTGTTCTCCACACCCTTCATCGGGTTCTTCTCCTAAAATGCATAATAGACTCGTTTCTGATTCATGGGGAACTTCCCTCCTAGAGGATGAAGTGGACTGGGAAGATTTTTTCTGCTCTGCTCCCCCAAAGACTGTTCAGTCAAAGACTGTAAATAGTGGTGGCAGAAGGACCAGAATAAATCCTGATAGACCTGTCAGCATCACTCACCCAGTCATCATTTCCACTCCCATCAGTCAGCCTACACCCACACCTGTGCCAGCTCCCAGGGGGAGGGCAGCTGCGACCCAGTCTACCTCCACACCCGCTCCTGTTTCTCGGGTGGGGGTGACTGGTGTCCAGCCACCTCCCGTGCCTGTCCCAGCACCTAGGCTGAGGGCAGCCCGACTCCAACCTGACCATCCCAGAGGCCCAGCCGAAGCTCTCCAGCCAGTGCCCTCATGCTCTGGAGGCTCGGAAGAGCTAGCCTGCTTCCCAATCAGTCCACCACTTCATCCACCGCCTGATCCAGCCTTTCACGCACTAGCTCTATCCCTGGTTAGGCTAGCTGAGGTGTCCCCTGTTCAGGCACCAGCATTATTGGCCCAGTCCGTAGCTTTATCTCCCTCACTAGCTCAGTCTATAGCTCAGCCACCAGCCACACCAACCTCAGCTCCGTCGTCAGCTTCGCCTACCTCTATTCCTCCCTTAGCATCCCCACTCCAGTCAGTTCCCTCACCTGCTGTTCAGCTCCCAGTCCAGCCAGTTCACTCTCCTGCTGTTCAGCTCCCAGTCCAGCCAGTTCACTCTCCTGCTGTTCAGCTCCCAGTCCCGCCAGTTCACTCTCCTGCTGTTCAGCTCCCAGTCCCGTCAGTTCACTCCCCTGTAGCTCAGGCTGCTCCTGTCCAGTCACCTGTAGCTCAGGCTGCTCCTGTCCAGTCACCTGTAGCTCAGGCTGCTCCTGTCCAGTCACCTGTAGCTCAGGCTGCTCCTGTCCAGTCTCCTGTAGCTCAGTCGCCTGCTCTCGTCCAGTCTCCTGTAGCTCAGTCGCCTGCTCTCGTCCAGTCACCTGTAGCTCAGTCGCCTGCTCTCGTCCAGTCACCTGTAGCTCATTCGCCTGCTCCAGTCCAGTCAGTCCAGCCTGCTCCAGTCCAGTCAGTCCAGCCTGCTCCAGTCCAGTCAGTCCAGCCTGCTCCAGTCCAGTCAGTCCAGCCTGTAGTCCAGTCTTCTATAGCTCAGTCTCCTGTCCTCCAGTCTCGTCCTCTCCAGTCTTTTCCGGTTCCCCAGTCGCCCGTCCTCCAGCCTGTCCAGTCTGTCATCCAGTCAGTTCAGTCTGTCGTCCAGCCTTCTGTCGCCCAGCCTTCTGTAGTCCAGTCACTCATTCACCACCCACTCCAGTTCCCGGACCTGCAGCCACAGCCTCCAGAGCCAGCTGTGAGCTCTCCCGCTCCTCAGCCAGGGGTTTCCGCACCCACTGGCCCGGCCGCTCCTCAGCCAGGGGTTTCCACGCCCGCTGGCCCGGCCGCTCCTCAGCCAGGGGTCTCCGCGCCCGCTGGCCCGGCCGCTCCTCAGCCAGGGGTCTCCGCGCCCGCTGGCACGGCCTGTCTCCAGCCAGAGGCCTCCGCGCCCGCTGGCCCCGCCTGTCTCCAGCCAGAGGCTTCCGCGCCTACTGGCTCTGCAGCTGTTGCTTCGTCACCGCCGGCTCCCATGCCGTCGCCTGGTCCGGCCCCTGCTTCAGCTCCTGCTTCGCCTGGTCCGGCCTCGGCCTCAGTTTCTCCGTCGCCTGGTCCAGCCTCGGCCTCAGCCTCGCCTGGTCCAGCCTCGGCCTCAGACTCGGCTTCAGCTTTGCGTTCGCCTGGTCCAGCCTTGGCCTCAGACTCGGCTTCAGCTTTGCGTTCGCCTGGTCCAGCTTCTGCCACGCCTTCGCCCAAGCCACGTTCTGGACGTCAACGCCGCCGCCGTCTTCCTCGCGGCCGCCCACCGGACCTGCTCAGTGGCCGCCGCCGTCTTCCTCGCGGCCGCCCACCGGACCTGCTCAGTGGCCGCCGCCATCTTCCTTGCGGCCGCCCACCAGATCGTCTCCAGCGTCACCGCCGGCCACGTGGCCGCCCACCGGAACTGTTTCAGCTCTGCCACTGGCCACGTGGCCGCCCGCCTGACCTGTCTTTGCCTGGACTCCGTCCCTCCGTCCTGGACCCCCTCCTCCCGCCCTGGTCTGGTTTTCCTTTCTTTCGGCCGTCGGGTGCTGGCCTTTGAGGGGGGGGGTACTGTCAGGATTCCTGGGTCATTGACCCAGCGTTTTCAGTTCATGTTCTGTTTTCACCACTCCTGCCATTTCCTGTTTCATTATGTTCAGCTGTGTATTCGCCTGTGTCCAATTATCGTCATCATCCAGTCTGTGTATTTAAGTTCCTCAGTTTTACCACTTCTCTGTCGTGTCATTGATGTTCTGGTGATGTTATGTTGTCGTTTACGCCTGCGTTCAGTCAGCCAGCCATTCGGCCTTTCAGTCAGTCCTTCAGTCATTCAGTCAGTCGTCCAGCCAGCCAGCCATTTCCTACCTCTGTTCTGTTTGTTCATTCCATCGGCAATAAATACCAACCTTCACCTACCTACCTGTGAGTCCAGCGTTTGGGTCCTCCTTCTCTCATCCACAACACAGATCCTGACATGCTGTTTTGTGGATCACAAGGTTTAAAACTACTTATAAACACACACACAAAGCAACTCCAGCAGAGTGCCTATTTCGGGTCACTTTTGCCGGTATGGGTAAAGGAGCAGGGTTGGAATTGTGATATTAAAAAAAAAACAATAATTGCTAAAAGAAATTTAATTTGTAGTTCTAAATAAACTCTAAATGCATTTAGTTTTTTATTCACTTTATGTCTCTTCCACGATGTTATTTCTCTCTCCAACGTAGGTCACAATTAAATTAGCATGAGCAATTATGCAAATTAGGCGCTGACGTCATTTAGCGACTTCTAGCGACTTTTAAGGTCCACACGTACCCGGGTATTTTTGAAAACGCAGATTTTTCTATGCGTTTGCACCTTTCATCCACACGTAAACGGCGTTTTCGGTCACTGAAAATGGAGATTTCTAAAAACGCCTGCCAGGGTGGATATTTTCGAAAACTCCGTTTTTGCATTTACGTGTGGACGAGGAAAACGGAGAAAACGCAGCTAGGTGTGCGCCTTTTTTGACGTCACACTGTGCGCCACGTTATTGTTTAGGTGAAATGAATTTCTACAATACTGTTACTGTTAATTGTACTCTCTGCAGTGTTTAAATCAGGGGTCTCGAACTCCAGGCCTCGAGGGCCGGTGTCCTGCAGGTTTTAGATCTCACCCTGGGTCTAAACACCTGAATCAAATGATTACTTCATTACCAGGCCTCTGGAGAACTTTAAGACGTTGAGGTGGTGATTTAGCCATTTAAATCAGCTGTGTTGGATCAATGACACATCTAAAACCTGCAGGACACCGGCCCTCGAGGCCTGGAGTTCGAGACCCCTGGTTTAAATGCTTACATATACACACACAGTTACTGTCCCTCCACACATACAACTCGGTTCTGCTTCTATGCCCCATCTTTGTTCACTATTTCTCACCGAGGCTTCTAGACTTCTGATTGGCCAACATTTCTACACGGTTAGGACTATATCGCCACCTGTTGTTTTGGCATGTTCCTAGCAGCGTTTTCCTTCATTTCTGCGTTTACGTGTGGACGGGATTCTTTTTTAAAACGAAAACGGAAAATCTCCGTTTTCAAAAATACCCGTGTACGTGTGGACGTAGCCTAAGACAGCCAATAGCGATTTTCAATACTGAGGAGTTGGCAACACTGCTCTTCAGTAAACTGGACTACCCGACAGAAGTACCCGAGGCCCCGCTGCACTTTTTCGGTAAGTTAAACGTGTTTGTAAGCTAATCCGTAACAACCGTCCTTAGCCCTAGCTAGCTTACATGAGCACTCGGCTGTCAGGGTTCGTTTAGCTAATCTGTGCAGGTGAATGAATTTACCCTGACTAAAGAAATCAAGAGAAACGCCCTGGGCTACTCAGTCACTAATTACTGTTACTGCACTTTTATTACAAGTATTATACTGTAAAAGCAACAAGCTGCACTCTGCTTCAGCTCCTGTGCAGAGCTGATTATTAAATATGTGCAAACAACAGCATGTTTTCAGTCTCTTGACACATCTGTAAAGACAGTAACATCTTTTTTAAAAAGGTTGTACTTCAGTAACTCCTCATTAATCAGTAACTATGGATTAAAGTACTGTAGTGTACTGTAATACTGAAAAAAACATAAGAGAAGAATTTCAGATCCTGAGTGTGTGAGGATAGAAGAATCAGCTTTATTTCAATTTTGAGGGATAAAATTTATATTTGAGTGTGATGGTTCTGTTCTCTTTGTGATTACAGGAGCTGCCCTCAGATTCAGACCACAGCACCATCCAGTGACAGCAGACAGATCATCCAACATGTTTACATGTTAACTGCAAAGTGAACTGATGAAAACAGTACAAAGGTTAAAGTACATGTGCTGTAGTGAAAGCTGCAGCTGTTTTATTGATAAAGTTAAAGACAAAAAATCAGAAGGATTAATCACCCATGTAACTGTCTCACTATATATCAGCATTAACAGGACCTCAGTTTGGTGTTTCACAAAGCTGCTGATCTCAGACCTGCACAGCTTCTGTTTTAAACACTTGATGTACTCAGCTGCATGAAGAGCACATGAGATTTTCTCTAACACAATTTATAGGGAAGAAGTTTCTCCAAACCTCTGGACTCTATTATTAAATGAAAAGAACAAATTAGACTACACTACTGAAACGTTCTGCTGATGTTTTTAAAGTTTCCATGTTACCAGGCTGTAGAGGGCTCTGAAGATTTAAACAGTTTTAGATCCGTTACACTCACAAGCTGTGTCCCAAAACGTCGGCTGCATCCTCCGGAGGCCGCATTTGAAGGCCGATTACGTCACAGCCAGGCGACGAAGGCTGTCCCAATTCGTCGACTCCTTCAAATGCGGCCGACAAATGCGTCCTTCATTTCCCCGAATTTGAAGGATGGGTCGGGTGTGTCCTTCGTGGCCCACCATATCCCAGAATTCATAGCGTGGCCCAGCCAAATTTCAGCTGCCAACAATGGCGGCCACTACTGAGTTTTAAAATTAGTCTTATTAATCTTTCTGGGTCACAAAATAAACTTTTAACATATTTTCAGGCGAGAAAGTAGCTGTGTAAATTTCAAATATCTGCTTGGTTTATCAAGACATCGCATATTTGCAAAAGTGCGCCGACGTTTTGGAGCGTCTGTTACCCACCCGCCGATAGCAAGCCGGGGGGTTCAATGGTCACTCGAGCCGGCGAGAGCAGCGGACTCCCGGCTTCATCGTTTTCAGACCCCCGCTCTTTCGCTACTCAGGTTAAACATGATATATAAGTCACTCGGACAACTTAAAAATGTAATTGTTCGCCTTATTTCGGTGTTTTATTTGTTCCGGAGTAAATCGGTTTGGCTGAGATCAAAGTTATTAGATTATTAGATTAAATAAAACTTTATTAATCCATCGGGTGGGTTCCTCCGGGATTTTCACACAGCTGAATAAATGTCAAACAGAAAACAGATTAAACAGAAGTGTGAGACGGTCGAGAATTTACGCCAGTGTCCTGTTATATTTTATATAGCAAGGAGCAGACAGCTGAGTTTATTAAACTCCACAGACACAGCGGTGACGCAAATCTGAAAGCTAGACCGTCCCGTTTCACAGCCTCGCACTTCCGGCCTTCTCGGTCTTCGAAGGACCCAGACCACCTAGACCGCGAAGGCCAGGTCCTCCGAAGGATGCAGCCAACGTTTTGGGACACAGCTAGTGTCTTATGTTAAAATCTCAAAGGACAGCTGTTACGTGTGCTGTTGGTTTCTCTATTGTGTGACGTATGTATGTAAATTCACCTGTGCAGGGGCTCGGCTGTGATTGGTGGATCTAATGACCGGCCTGATGTGACTGGTTCCTGCGGTGGCCGTGAGCTACAAAAGGGCGACTGAAGAGCTGCACTGTGTGGGATGTGTGGCAGACTTCCCATGCACCTGCCCCTGGTCCAGCAGGCGCATGCCGCAGCCATAGTCCTTAGCACAAAGTCGGGCGTGTGTGAGGTGCGGAGTAAGTAGGGGTGAGCTGCCGATTATTTTGAGATGCCTTCTTTTCTCCTGTGTTTTTTAGACCAGGGAGGTCAGTCTGTGTTATTTCTTTGTTTTCTTTTCCGTGGACAGGTTAGAGGGGAACCGAAGCATAGGTTGAGTTTTGTTTATTGTTTTGGCCTTGGCTCATCCCGAAGTATATACTCCCCCATTGTGCCATTAGTGTAAATAAATTATTGTCAAAAATCTAACGCTGTGGCTGTGTCTGTTTGGGCGTGGGAAGTCGCGTGACATCCTGCGCTGGTTACGGTCATTACGAGCCGGGTCGTAACAACAGCATTATTTTTTTTTATATTAATAGTAACTCTGGGCCTCTGTAGAGTGTGCAGATGATTTCATCGCTGTCTAAAAATGGATAACAAAACCTAAGAAGTCCTGAATCCTTCAATAATACAGACTATTAGAGTAACAGGTGTGTAGCACAGTCATTGGTGTAGCATCGCTAACTAGCTAGCAACAAGCCTCCAACACAGTGGGTATGCTAGCGGCTAATCTAGCAAACGAATTAACAACAGAGTGATTTTAGAACTATAAGATGATAAGCTGTGTGTCTTTTTTTTATAACAGTGACATGGTTGTATTTACCTTAATTAAACGAGTCGTCAGTCGTGGTAAACCAGCAAAACACTCGAGCTGCCGGGCTACGTAAAAAGTGTAGGGGGGGCGTGTTTGCGGTCATGTCCAGCGGGTGTGTGGGCGGGAGCGGTACACAGTTGCTCCACCTCAAGTCACTACTGCGCAGACTCTGGCTGTGTCCCAATTCAGGGTATGCACGCTTGAAGTACGCATTTCAAGTGCGATTACGCCACCGCCACGCGACGACAGCTGTCCCAATTCAAAGGGTCTTTCTCAATATGCGTACTTGTGTGTACTTGCGTTCTCGTGTACTCGTGATACGTCATCAGTCGGAGACCAAGTACTGTTCCAATTCGAAGTACGCATCAAGCCGAGAATGTGAAAAAGTCCCGGATGTGTTCTCGCTGCGCCCGTTTTATCGCGCATTCATCGCTGGTGACTTGTGTGGACTTGGTACAGCTAAATATCCCAGAATGCATTTCGTCCAAAACTCAAATGCGGCAATGGCGGACGAGCGGGGCTAAAAACTTTTAAATATTACTCTTTCTGGGTCACAAAATAAACTTTTAAGTTATTTTCAAGCGAGAATGTAGCTGTGTAAACTTCAAATATCTGCTCGATTTATCAAGATATCATATACTTCCAAAGGCGTTCCAACGTTTTTGGAGACATCTGTGACCCGCCAGCTCCATAGCAGACAGCGAAGTCGAGGATTATTAGAGCCGGCGAGAACAGCGGACTCCCGGCACATCGTTTTCACCCCCCCCCCCCGCCCGCGGTCTTTTCACTACTCAGGTTAAAGAAACCCCAGCAGCTGTCTATCGTATTGAGTGTCCACTAAAATAAAAATAAAAGCGTTCTAACATCTCACCTGCTTGTTTTTATTAAGGTATGTACACGTATGTACATGTACACTATTTTTATTAATAGAGGTTCCACTACTGAGGTTAAAAATGATATATAGCTCACTTAGATCACTTCTAAATGTTAATGTTTGGTTAATTTCAGTGTTTTATTTGTTCCTGAGTAAACCGGTTTGGCTGTGGTTAAAGTTAAGCTTCATAACATGTTACTCACAGTTAAATTAAGAGGGGACGGCAGTAAAAACTCCGGACCTGTGACATCATCAAGTACGCTGGTGTTCCAATTGTACAAATCGCAAGTCCGTGCTCGCGTTCTCGGCGAGTCCGTACTCCCGTGCGTTCTTGGCCAGTACGTACTCACGTACTTGAGAATTGAGAAACGGCCAAAGTGTACTTCAAATGCATACTCCAAATGCGTCATCGATTTCCCCAAATATCAAGCGTGGTCCGGTGCACGCTTCGTGGCCCCATATATCCCACAATTCATAGCGCGGCGGTGGGTGTGGATAATTTTGCCGCAAAATACAGCAGAAGGGAGCGGCCGAAGAGTGAACTGTCAAAAGTAAGTACTGAATATTATGTCACTTATTTATGTGCGAATGTTTAAGAACATTAAAACATTACTGTTGGCCACATGTCGGGAAAGTTATGTGACATTAGCGATGTTTGTACTTTAAGCAGTAACTTGGTTTTAAAGCCTCTACTTCTAAATATATATATAGTCGACCTTAATCTTACAGAGAATGTGATGATTTTATGGATAATTAAAGTCAGTCATATATCCACAAACACAACAAGCTGAAAGTCAGTGATGCTGCTCGGTTTGCAGTGCTGAATATCACGGCACAAGCAGGATTCACTGCACTGTTAATGTTAGCTATGTTATATTGCTGCCTCTGTTCGGTGGTGTCGAGCCAAACGGACTTTAACGTGTGTTTGAACAAGCTGACGGTTCAGTCGTTAAGCTGAAAGAAAGATGCTTTAATCACAGGAGTCACACATGAGTCCACTGTACCATCTGGGAACTCTTCTTGTTTAGCACTCGTAATAACACAAACACTAAATCCTCCTTCTCTTGTGCTGTTTTGTAGCAGTGTGTACACCTGAGTCTGTCACCTGTCTATCTGTCCTGCACTCTCTCTCTGTTTCTTTCTCTCTGATTGTGGAATAAAAGTATGAACATGTATTTATAAGTTACACTTGTGTTTGAATCCTGCAGCTTATCACACATTTGATTTCCATGTGTGACAACTGCAAGTGTCCAGAGTGAGGACAGACTGAGGGACCCACTGCTGCACATCATCTGTGAGGCTTTGCACCCCTGATGATCCACCAGGACAAACTCAGCAGTGTGTGAGGAAGAGGAGGAGGAAGAGCCAGCAGCAGCTGACAGATGGAGAGAATAGACAGACTGTTCCCTGTTTGTGAAGGACTGCTAGGAAAGTTTAGAATAACTAATTGTCTGTCCTGAATCAGTCTTATTAGGTAATGTTTAAATAATTTTATCATCCCAGTGTTTTCAGTGTGGGAGAAAGTACTCAGGGCCTTCAAGTTGCACACTATGAAAGGCAGCAACAAGTTTAATGTTCAGAAACCTAAAGTATGTATCAGCAGCAGAATGGAGCTAAAAATAAATGTTTGTATTTTTTGGATTTTTTTGGATATTTTGGATTAGTAGCACTGCTGTGTTTGTTGCATCATATTGCTGTAATTGTTTATATGCTTCATATATTCTGAGGTAAGTTGATCTATAGTGTTACATCATATTCTATAAGGATGTTATGTGTTTGTATAGTTTCTGCCCAGTTTGACCCATTTAGCAGAAGTCAGCCTGTTTAAGGCTCTGATATCTATTCTGTATGACTTAAAGCAGTTATGACATGCTCTGATTTTCTCACCCAATAAAGGAATATTTCATATATCAGTCTACTCTTCATTCTATCAGAAACAGTTATCACAGCTCGTACATTTTCTTTTTACACATATATATAAGCATTGAGCCAAATTTAGTAATGCCAGCATATTGAAAGAACAATGTTTGTCTCTTATATATAATACATCTGTATATACACTGTCAGAGACACTTGTCTTTGAGTGAAGATTTAGGGTGATAGGAAATATAAATAACTGCTACTTGCATCTTTGACCCAGAGTTCAAGCTCATAAAAAAAAAAAAACACCCAGCGCGCCCCTGCGGGCGGTTTATCCTTCAAGCTCGGGTCCTCTACCAGAGGCCTGGGAGCTTGAGGGTCCTGCGCAGTATCTTAGCTGTTCCCAGGACTGCGCTCTTCTGGACAGAGATCTCCGATGTTGTTCCCGGGATCTGCTGGAGCCACTCGCCTAGCTTGGGAGTCACCGCACCTAGTGCTCCGATTACCACGGGGACCACCGTTACCTTCACCCTCCACATCCTCTCGAGCTCTTCTCTGAGCCCTTGTTATTTCTCCAGCTTCTCGTGTTCCTTCTTCCTGATATTGCTGTCATTCGGAACCGCTACATCGATCACTGCAGCCGTCTTCTTCTGTTTGTCTACCACCACTATGTCCGGTTGGTTAGCCACCACCATTTTGTCCGTCTGCATCTGGAAGTCCCACAGGATCTTAGCTCGGTCATTCTCCATCACCCTTGGGGGCATCTCCCATTTTGGCCTCGGGACTTCCAGGTTATACTCGGCACAGATGTTCCTATACACTATGCCGGCCACTTGGTTATGGCGTTCCATGTATGCCTTGCCTGCTAGCATCTTGCACCCTGCTGTTATGTGCTGGATTGTCTCTGGGGCATCTTTACACAGCCTGCACCTGGGGTCTTGCCTGGTGTGATAGACCCCAGCCTCTATGGATTTTGTACTCAGAGCTTGTTCTTGTGCTGCCATGATTAGTGCCTCTGTGCTGTCTTTCAGTCCAGCTTTGTCCGGCCACTGGTAGGATTTCTGGATATCAGCCACCTCCTCTATCTGCCGGTGGTACATACCGTGCAGGGGCCTGTCCTTCCATGATGGTTCCTCGCCTTCCTCCTCTTTCTTGGGTTTCTGCTCCCTGAGGTATTCACTGAGCACGCTGTCAGTTGAGGCCATCTTCGTGATGTATTCGTGGATGTTTCTTGTCTCATCCTGGACTGTGGTGCTGACACTCACCAGTCCCCGGCCCCCTTCCTTCCGCTTAGCGTACAGGCTCAGGGTGCTGGACTTGGGGTGAAACCCTCCATGCATGGTAAGGAGCTTTCTTGTCTTTACGTCAGTGGCTTCTATCTCCTCCTTTGGTCAGCCTATTACCCCAGCAGGGTACCTGATCACGGGCAGGGCGTAGGTGTTGATGGCCCGGATCTTGTTCTTACCGTTCAGCTGACTCCTCAGGACTTGCCTGACCCTCTGCAGGTACTTGGTGGTTGCAGCTTTCCTAGCGGCCTCTTCATGGTTCCCATTCGCTTGCGGGATCCCCAGGTACTTGTAACTGCCCTCTATGTCTGCAATGTTGCCTTCTGGTAGTTCAATCCCCTCAGTTCTGACTACCTTCCCTCTCTTTGTTACCATCCGACTACACTTCTCCAGTCCGAATGACATTCCAATGTCATTGCTGTATATCCTGGTAGTGTGTATCAGTGAATCGATGTCTTGTTCACTCTTGGCATACAGCTTGATGTCATCCATGTACAGGAGGTGGCTGACAACCGCTCCGTTCCATAGTCGGTATCCGTAGCCAGTCTTGTTAATGATCTCACTGAGGGGGTTCAGGCCTATGCAGAACAGCAGTGGGGACAGAGCATCTCCTTGGTAGATCCCGCACTTGATGGTGACTTGTGCTATGGGCTTGGAGTTGGCCTCTAGTGTTGTACGCCACATCCCCATTGAGTTCCTGATGATCTTGTCCTGTTGATCCTGTTGATCTTGTACAATTCTAGGCATTCCAGTATCCAGCTGTGGGGCATTGAGTCATAGGCCTTCTTGTAATCAATCCAGGCTGTGCACAGGTTGGTCAGTCTGGTCTTGCAGTCTCGGCTGACTGTTCTGTCTACCAGTAGCTGGTGTTTTGCGCCTCTGGTATTCTTGCTAATCCCTTTCTGTGTCCCGCTCATGTATTGACCCATGTGCCTGTTCATCTTAGCTGATATGATGCCTGACAGGAGCTTCCATGTAGTACTGAGGCAGGTTATTGGTCGGTAGTTGGATGGGACCCTTCTTGGGGTCCTTGGGGATCAGGACCGTCTGACCTTCGGTTAGCCATTCCGGGTGTCTCTCGTTAACTAGCAGCTGGTTCATTTGTGCTGCCAAACGCTCGTGGAGTGCAGTCAGCTTCTTCAGGCGTGAACCATGTCGGGCCCTGGTGCTGTCCAACTCTTCATACTGGAGACCCTTTCTTGGATGTCTGCCACTGTGATGGTTACTGGACCCTGTTCAGGGAGGTCGCTATGGTCTGCCCTCAGATCCACTAGCCACTGAGCATTGCCATTATAAGATAATTCTTTATTGTCATTGCACAGTCATACATAGTACAGTAGTACAATGAAATTGGAAAAACTGTCCTACGTCGGCACTACATATAACACAACACGACACGATATGACACATCACAACGCAACACAAACAACACAACACAGTATATTAACTTAGAAATAAAAAAGAAGAATAAGTGTTATGTGTATTGCACACTGTTATTATTGCACATTAATTATTATTGCACCTTGTTATAAATATAAATATTATTATTGTTATTGTTTTAAACATTGTTACCGCCCCCTAAAAAAAGTCCAGGCAGGTAGCCAATCAGGTCAGCTATTTGCATTGATTAGGGCTATTGCCCTGTTGTAAAAGCTGTCCTTGAGTCTGTTTGTTCGGGACCTCAGCAGCCTGAACCTCCTGCCAGACGGCAGCAGCTTAAACACCCGATGTCCTGGGTGTGTACAGTCTCGTAGGATGCTGCGTGCCCTCTTGAGACAGCGAGTGCTGTACAGGTCCTTCAGGGAGGGAAGAGGATGTCCAATGATTTTTGGGCCATATTGATGACCCTCTGGAGTGCCTTTCTGTGTGCTGTGGTGCAGCTGGAGAACCATACACCGATGCAATATGTCAGCACACTTTCAATGGAGCAGCGGTAGAAGACGGTCAGCAGCTCCTTCTTCAGGTCCATTTTTCTGAGGATTCTCAGAAAGTGGAGACGCTGTTGGGCCTTCTTTAAGACCGCAGAGGTGTTAGAGCTCCATTGGAGGTCTGTGTCTATGTGCACACCCAGAAACTTGAAACTGGAGACCCTTTCCACGCACTCCCGTTGATGCTGACAGGCTGCAGCTCGGACTTCCTCCTTCTGAAGTCAACTACCAGTTCTTTTGTCTTGGTGGTATTGAGGTCCAGGTTGTTATCTACACACCAATCTGACAGCTTCTGAACTTCAGCTCTGCACGCCGTCTCATCTCCCCTGAGATGAGCCCCCCCACCACGGTGGTATCATCTGCAAACTTGATGACTGCGTTGTCTGGGTGGGTACTAACACAGTCATGTGTGTACAGAGTGTACAGTAGGGGACTCAGTACACAGCCTTGTGGAGAGCCGGTGTTGAGGCTGAGGGCTGAGGAAAGATGAGGCCCCACTCTAACTCTCTGTACACGGTCTGACAGGATGTCTCTGATCCAGCGGCAGGTGGTAGAAGGAAGTCCGATTTCCAGCAGTTTAACTATTAGTCTGTCCGGGAGTATCGTATTGAAAGCAGAGCTAAAGTCAACAAAGAGCAGCCTGGCGAACGGCCCTGCACTTCCAGGTGAGAGATGGTGGTGTGGAGCGTTGTAGCAATGGCATCTTCAGTTGATCTGTTAGCTCTGTATGCGAACTAGAGTGGGTCGAGTGTGGGTGGCAGGCAGGACATGATGTGACGTCGGACCAGTTTCTCAAAGCACTTCATTATAACAGGTGTTAGAGCAACTGGTCGGTAGTCGTTGAGGCTGCTAATGTTAGTACGCTTTGGCAGTGGGACAATTGTGGCTGACTTTAGGCACGGTGGGATGCAGGCCTGGGACAGTGAAGTGTTGAAGATCTTAGTGAAGACCCCAGCCAGCTGGTCTGCACACTCTTTTAGGACCTTTGCTGTTACCCCATCTGGTCCGGGCGGCCTTCCTGGGGTTCACTGCCCTCAGTGTGCGCCTCACCTCATATTCCTGCACTATGAGGCTTGGGCTGCTGCTGCTGTCCGATGTTTTTGCTGCTGCTGCCTCTGGTCCCTTCACCTCAAAGCGTGCGAAGAAGTGGTTCAGCTCCTCCAGAAGCTCCGCATTGCCCTCAGTCAACGTGGTATTGCAAGGTTTGTAGTTGGTTAAGTGCTGAACTCCTTGCCATACCTGTCGTGAGTTGTTGGTGCTGAAGTGGTCTTCGATCCTTCTCTTGTACACTGCCTTGGCTTCTCTGATGCCTCTTTTCAACTCAGATCTGGCTGCACTGTACTGCACACCATCACCGGATCTAAAAGCGGCGTCACGTTGCTTCAGCAGGACCTGGACGTCTTTAGTCATCCAGGGTTTCTGGTTGGAATACACCGGAGACGTTTGTCCACAGTGACGCTGTTGACACAGAAGTTAATATATGAGAGCACTGATGTTGTGTGCTCTTCGAGGTCCTGATGTTCAAACACGCCCAGTCCGTGTTTTCAAAACAGTCCTGCAGCTGATGTGATGCACCTTCTGGCCAGGTTTTCACAGTTTTTGTGACTGGGGGCTCTTCTCCTAATGGGAGTGTATGCAGGATCAGCAGCATGGACATGTGGTCTGACAAACCTAGATGTGGTAGAGGGGTTGCTCTGTAGCCTTTTTGGATGTTGCTGTAGGCTTTATCCAATGTGTGTTTCCCCTGGTTGCACATTTAATATGCTGTTCAAATCTGGGGAATACTGACCTTAAATCAGCATGGTTGAAGTCCCCAGCTATAATGTGCACTGCGTTTGGATGGGAGTTCTGCTGGTTGCTTATTGTCTTGTGCAGCTCCTCCATGGCCGAGTTAGCATTAGCATCGGGTGGTACATACACGGCCGTTACCATGACAACAGTAAACTCGCGCGGTATGTAGACAGGTCTGCACTTCACAGTCAAATATTCCAAACCGGGGAACAATGGCTGTCTACAGTCTTTGTGTTTTTGCACCAGCTGTCATTGGTGTAGATGCATAAACCCCCTCCTTTGATCTTACCGGAGTGGCCGTTCCTGTCGTGACGGTGGACCGTGCAGCCTGCTAGCTCAATAGCCGAGTCCGGAATTGATGGCTGCAGCCAAGTCTCTGTGAGTAATATTATGCTGCTGTCCCGTACACACTTGTTGATTGCAATCTGTAATCTCAGTTCGTTGATTTTGTTGGTTATGGACCTGACGTTAGAGAGGAAAATACTCGGAAGCGGTGGCTTAAATGGCTGTTTCTTTAGCCGTGCTAGTGGGCCCGCCCTGCAGCCACGCTTTTGCCTCCTTTGTTTACGTTTCCTCTTTGTCTTGCCGCTGGGAAGAACCAACCACGGAGACCCTGGAGCTCTTATTATGTCCTCCGGAATGCCGTGAAAATGGTGGTAGTCCGATGTAATGCTCCTTGCACAGCGTAATCCCAAACTCAGAAGGTCCTGACGACTGTAAGTGGACTCTACTCGTTGTATAATAATAAAAAACACACACATCCACACAGACACACGTAGAAAAAGTAAAAAACAAAACACCGAACGTGAGGAGCAGTGAGCCGCTGCGTCTGTGCGCGCCGCACAGACGCAGCCATCTTAGCAGCGCCGCCATCTTAGTCTTATAACTTATGGGTTGTGTCTTTCTCCCATATGCTCTTCCAGTATTGCTCCGTCTCCAGCCTTGGTGGTGCTGTTCTGTTATTGTTCCCTTGCCACTGAGAGTACACCTTTGCTGGTTCTGTGGAGAACAGCTGGTTTATTCTCCTGCCTTCTATCTCTCTGGTGTACCTCCTCAAGCGGCTGGCCAAGGCTGTGAGTCATTGCTTGGCAGTTTCCAAGGCCTCAGGTATGGACAGCTTGCTGTATTTCTTATGCACCTTCTTTGTCGCGCCTTTCTGCAACTCCGTTAGTTGGCTAACCTCCCTCCATGCTACTTTGATCTTGCCCTCTAGCCTCCTTCTCCATGGAGGGTACTGCCCCTTGTGGCTGTTCAACTTGTAGCCAAGCATCTCACTGATCACTGCTGCCGTAGTGTAGATCAGCTTGTTAGTGTCGGTAATCGTGGTTGTAGGTATCATCCGTAGTGCTGCATTAACATCATCTAGCAGACCTTCTGAGGGTACTTCACGTAATCTTGGTAACCGGCTACGGGGGATCCAGGTTTCAAGCTTGGCCATGATCCTATCTTTCAGGTCAGTTCAGTTTGGTTTCAGTATGGTTCCGACAAAAGTTCTATGTTAATGTACAATCCTCTGTGTGTGGGGGGGTGGGGGGCGCCAGAGGGACTGTTCGCCCAGGGCGCCAAACAGGCTAGGACCGCCACTGGTCATGGGTGAAAATCAAATCTCAGGATGTACCACAATTAATGGATCACATTAACTAGGTGGACCAACAAATTCACCAGGGATGAAATGAAAAGTTGCAGTTTAGCCTTCTTAGACTGTGAGATTTTCAATTTAAAAGTTGATGTGTACCATAACCGTATACACATACATACATACAGTATTTAATGTTTGACTCTAATCATCCACTGGAGCACAAACTGGGTGTCATCAAGATGCTACAACATAGAGCAAACACCATCCCCACAGACACAGCGGCCAGGGAAGCAGAAGAACATTACATCAAGAAGGCCCTGAGTAAATGTGGTTATCCCAACTGAGCGAAACCGGCGCCCTCTGTGGCTTTTAAACTCCAAAACACCATGATTGCCATGATTTATACATTAGGGAAACCAAACAACCTCTGGCTAAGGGGAGGGCACAACACAGAAGAGTTAACTTGTCAGGCCAGGACTCTGAAGTCTATTCACACCTAAAGGCCTGTGGAGACTCTTTCAGTGATCAGGATGTACACATCCTGGACAGGGAAGAACGCTGGTTTAAGCGGGGAGTCAAGGAGGCCAGTTATGTGAAAAGCGAAAGACCATCTCTGAATCAATGAGAGGGCCTTAGGGCAGGGGCGGATCTAGAGAAATTTTCTTAGGGTGGCATGAGGGTGGCAGAGAAACCAAATGGGGTGGCAAAATTAAAGCCTTTTTTCCCCCAAACACATATGCAGGTGGTTACATATGGTTAAAATGATTCAAATGTAGTAAGTATACACGATTTTCATATAAATATAGTCTATAACTTAATTATTGTCTGTAGCCCACATAATTAAACACTTTAGTTACATAAAACATGTAAGTTTTGATGTTATGTACTGTATAGCCTGTATAATAAATAAATATGTAGCCCAATAAGTATAAAATCTAGAAAGCTACACAACATGGGGCGGTTCATTTACGAACACAAGTCTAACTTTGTCACGGCGAGTGGGATGAGCCGTGTGGAAAATAATAAAGGAGGATCCAATCGCAGGCAAGAATGAAGGTGAGAGGGTGGTTTATTAAACACAAAATGAAATGGACAAAACAGCAAAACGGGACCGAAACTATCTAAACTGAGAACAACTAAACTACTGACACAAACCAGGACCTGAACATGAAGGAGGATGAGCGGAGGTAGCAGGCGACGGACAGCAGGGAGACACACAGATGAAGCAGGGTGCATACGCAGACGGACCAGCAACTACAATGACTAAAGACGTGACTTAAATACACAGTGTTACGCCCCCAGTCTAGGCGGGTGGAGACGCACATAAAGGTTGGAAGAGAGAGAGACAAATACCCGCCCTGGTTCCCAAGCCAAACATCCAAAACCAGTTGTGAGTAAAAAAAAGTGATTTTATTAAAGGTGATGAAGCATAGCTCCAGGGTGAACCCAGGCCAAAACAATAAACAAAACCAACTAAATCCCACCAGAGAAAACTAACTAAACCCTATGAAAGAAATAAAACAAACAAATGACAATACTAACCCTCGCTCCCTAACCTGGAAAACAGGAGAAAACTGTTCCAAAGAAAAAGGCGGCTCACCCCTTCTGCTTCAGCCTATGAGTGCCTAAGCACTAAGTTAACACACTAGGAGCTGCTCTCACCGAACACGCTCACACAAATACACAACAAAAGGTATAAGCTGGAAACCAGGGCCAGGACCGCGTCGGCTGTCAAACCGCTTGCTCGCTTCTCTCTCTCTCTCCGGAGCTGTCAGAGCGGCTTTGGAACGTGGGCACGTGTTCCACGGGCCAATCAGCTGCTTGCTACTCTTCATTAGAGGATGGACCTGCAAAGAGTCTAAAACACAGTAGAGAGACAGAACAAGACAGCACACAGTGGTCATATGGCCGCAGCCGTAACACCCCCCTTCCCAAAATCAAAGACATCGCCCTTGTAGATGTTTTGACATTCACGTTTAAAGGAAGGTACGGGACAGTGCATCCGCCAACACATTCTCTGTCCCCTTTTTATGGCGGATGTCCAAATTGAAATCTTGCACCAGAAGAGACCATCTCATAAGCCTTTGGTTCGAGTTCTGCATACGCATTAGGAACACCAGGGGATTGTGGTCGGTATAGACGATCACAGGCGAGGGGCTGGAACCGACATACACCTCAAAATGCTGCAATGCAGACAGCAGAGAGAGGGCCTCTTTTTCAATCGTGCTATACCTTCGCTGATGGACATTGAACTTTTTTGAGAAATAGCCGATTGGGTGATCCACACCATGTTGGTCTTCCTGTAGCAGTACGGCACCTGCTCCGTTTGCACTGGCATCCACCTCTAATTTAAAAGGGCGCGCAAAATCAGGGGCAGCCAGCACTGGCGCACTGCACAGGAGCGCTTTAACAGCCAGGAATGCACTCTGACACACAGAAGACCACACAAAAGGTTTCAACACACTAGTGAGGCCAGTGAGGGGTGCGACCACTTCCGCGAAATTTCGGCAGAAACCCCAATAGTAGCCCACCATGCCGAGAAAACGGCGGAGCTCACGCCTAGTACGAGGGGCAGGGAAGTCCAGTATGGCCTGGATTTTGGCCAGAAGAGGGCGCACTTGGCCCTGACCCACCTGCTTCCCCAGATATGTCACCATGGCTTTACCGAAATCACACTTGGCGAGATTGAGGGTAAGGGATGCCCTTCCCAAGCGATGGAACACGTCAGTGAGTGTTTCTATATGCTCTGACCAGGTGTCTGAGTAGACGACAATATCATCTAGGTACACTTCACACTTGCGAACGCTTCCCAGCACAATGTTCATGAGTCGTTGGAATGTGGCGGGGGCGTTGCGCAACCCGAAAGGCATGACAGTGTACTGCAGAAAATGGTCAGGAGTGACAAAAGCAGAGATTTCTGCTGCACGTGATGTTAGAGGAACTTGCCAATAGCCCTTTAACAAGTCTAGCTTAGTGACAAACTTCGCAGAACCGACCCTATCAACACAATCTTCCATTCTGGGAAGAGGATATGAGTCAGGCTTGGTCACGCTGTTCACCTTCCGAAAATCTGTACAAAACCGTGGGGTCTTGTCCGCTTTAGGCACTAGGAGACACGGGGAACTCCACGCGCTAGAGCTAGGAACAGCAAGACCATTTTCCAACAGATAAGAGACCTCTGTCTGGAAAAGAGCACGTTTAGTGGGATTCACCCGGTAGGCATGCTGCTTGATTGGAGGATGGCCCCCCACATCGATGTCATGCTCCAGCACGGTAGTACAGGATGGAGTGTCCGAGAAAAGATCAAGATGATTCTCAATCAACTGACACACGTCATCTCGAACATCATCATCTAGATCTGTTAGATGGGACCTGAGGTCACTTTAGATTTCAGAGTTTCTGAGACGTGCGCAGCCCTCCGCACTACCGAAAACTAAATCATCATTTACGGGGTCATACCGGGCTTCTAAACCTGGCACCCCCACAGTCGCAACTGTTGACACACCACCAGCAAAGTAGGGCTTCATCATATTAATATGACACACACGACATTTTTTCCTTCGCTCTGGGGTGTCGATGACATAATCCGTGTCACTCAACTTTGCCTGCACCGTATACGGACCACTGAACTTTGCCTGGAGAGAAGAACCAGGGACCGGTAGAAGGGTTAAAACCTTATCACCAACCTCAAATTTCCTTTGCACAGCCTTCTTGTCAAACTTTCTCTTCATCTTGCCCTGCGCTGCCACGAGAGCATCACGTGCGATTGCACATGCTTTATGCAAACGCTCTCTAAAAGAACTCACATAATCCAACACATTTTCCTTAGGAGCAACTGTGTCGGACAGGAAACTCTCCCTGAGCAGTCGCAGCGGGCCACGCACCGTGTGACCAAACACCAGCTCAGCAGGGCTAAATCCCAGTGATTCCTGCACACTTTCCCTCACCGCTAAAAGGAGCAGCGGCAACCCCTCATCCCACTCCTTTCCAGACTCAAGGCAGAATTTTCGCATCATGGATTTCAAGGTCTGGTGAAACCGCTCAAGTGCACCTTGAGACTCTGGATGGTAGGCACTGGATTTTTGATGTTTAACACCAAGCGACTGCAAAACTTGAGCAAAAATCCTAGACATGAAATTAGAGCCTTGGTCGGTTTGGACAACTCTTGGTAACCCGAACGTAGAAAAGAAATTCACCAACGCCCGAACAACTGATTTAACCTTAAGGGTGCGCAATGGAATCGCTTCAGGGAAACGTGTAGCAACGCACATCAAAGTCAAGAGGTACTGGTGGCCAGATTTTGTTTTAGGAAGTGGACCAACACAGTCAATGAGTATGTGTTCAAAAGGTTCCCCTAAAACTGGAATAGGGTGTAATGGAGCGGGTGGAATGACTTGGTTAGGCTTACCGCTAATCTGACAGGTGTGACAAGAACGACAATACTTAGCAACGTCACTCTTCAGTCCTGGCCAAAAGAAATGGCGCAGAATGCGGTGGTAGGTTTTCCTAATACCTAAATGTCCAGAAAAATTGTCATGGGCAAGACTAAGAACTTTGTGCCGGTACTGTTGAGGCACCAGAACCTGCTTAGACACATTCCAACCCAGATCACCAGTTGCTCTGTAGCCTTTTTGGATGTTGCTGTAGGCTTTATCCAATGTGTTTTTCCCCCTGGTTGCACATTTAATATGCTGTTCAAATCTGGGGAATACTGACCTTAAATCAGCATGGTTGAAGTCCCCAGCTATAATGTGCACTGCGTTTGGATGGGAGTTCTGCTGGTTGCTTATTGTCTTGTGCAGCTCCTCCATGGCCGAGTTAGCATTAGCATCGGGTGGTACATACACGGCCGTTACCATGACAACAGTAAACTCGCGAGGTATGTAGACAGGTCTGCACTTCACAGTCAAATATTCCAAATCCGGGGAACAATGGCTGTCTACAGTCTTTGTGTTTTTGCACCAGCTGTCATTGGTGTAGATGCATAAACCCCCTCCTTTGATCTTACCGGAGTGGCCGTTCCTGTCGTGACGGTGGACCGTGCAGCCTGCTAGCTCAATAGCCGAGTCCGAATTGATGGCTGCAGCCAAGTCTCTGTGAGTAATATTATGCTGCTGTCCCGTACACACTTGTTGATTGCAATCTGTAATCTCAGTTCGTTGATTTTGTTGGTTATGGACCTGACGTTAGAGAGGAAAATACTCGGAAGCGGTGGCTTAAATGGCTGTTTCTTTAGCCGTGCTAGTGGGCCCGCCCTGCAGCCACGCTTTTGCCTCCTTTGTTTACGTTTCCTCTTTGTCTTGCCGCTGGGAAGAACCAACCACGGAGACCCTGGAGCTCTTATTATGTCCTCCGAATGCCGTGAAAATGGTGGTAGTCCGATGTAATGCTCCTTGCACAGCGTAATCCCAAACTCAGAAGGTCCTGACGACTGTAAGTGGACTCTACTCGTTGTATAATAATAAAAAACACACATCCACACAGACACACGTAGAAAAAGTAAAAACAAAACACCGAACGTGAGGAGCAGTGAGCCGCTGCGTCTGTGCGCGCCGCACAGACGCAGCCATCTTAGCAGCGCCGCCATCTTAGTCTTATAACTTATGGGTTGTGTCTTTCTCCCATATGCTCTTCCAGTATTGCTCCGTCTCCAGCCTTGGTGGTGCTGTTCTGTTATTGTTCCCTTGCCACTGAGAGTACACCTTTGCTGGTTCTGTGGAGAACAGCTGGTTTATTCTCCTGCCTTCTATCTCTCTGGTGTACCTCCTCAAGCGGCTGGCCAAGGCTGTGAGTCATTGCTTGGCAGTTTCCAAGGCCTCAGGTATGGA
The DNA here is from genome assembly GCF_013358895.1 of Oreochromis aureus. Lineage (NCBI taxonomy): Eukaryota > Metazoa > Chordata > Actinopteri > Cichliformes > Cichlidae > Oreochromis > Oreochromis aureus. The sequence goes on along the minus strand of NC_052942.1, from coordinate 5,735,614 downwards.
CAGCTTGCTGTATTTCTTATGCACCTTCTTTGTCGCGCCTTTCTGCAACTCTTCATTAGAGGATGGACCTGCAAAGAGTCTAAAACACAGTAGAGAGACAGAACAAGACAGCACACAGTGGTCATATGGCCGCAGCCGTAACACACAGGGAAACACAGGGAGATTGCACACAGGTGGTGGACACAGCTGGGAGTAATTAATGAGACGAGACAAGAGGTAAAACTGAACACACTCACATGAGACGCAGACTTTCACAATAAAACAGGAAACAAGAACACTACACCAAGACGCAGACCTGACACTGAGAGACAGACAAGGAATGACACATGGAACCTGAACTCACACAAAACATGAGAACAAAAATCCTAAATACAAATAAACAGAAACATGGAACTCTAATAACAATAATCATCAGCACCATCACCAAAACACCAAGATAACTGAAACATAGTACCAGAGAAACAAAGAATAATCCATGATGCAAAAAGTAAACCAAAACATAATAAACTCAAAATACTGGGTCCAACGGACCCAGAACCGTAAGAGTACCCCCCCTCTAAGGGCTGGCTCCCGACAGCCCTAAACAAAAAAGCACAAAGCACCAGGCCAGGGCGGGCGGAGGGGGTCCAGGACGGAGGGACAGAAAACAAACAAAAAACAAGGAGCACAAGAGTCCAAAAACACAGGAAAGCACATCAAAAACAAGACGAAACCAGAGCACAACAAGAGTCCACGAACAGTTCAGGGGGTCGACCCGGAGGTCGGCCACACAGGAGCCAAAACAGGTCAGGGGGCCGGCCATGCACACGGCAACGGGCAGACAATTCAGGGGGCCGACCATGCACACAGCAACGGCGGCGACGGGCAAACAGTTCAGGAGGCCTACCACTCGGAAGGCAGTGGCGGCCACTGAGCAGATCCGGAGGTCGGCTGCGATGCCAGCAGTGGCGACGATCTCCCTCCGGAGGCCGGCCTCGACGGCCATAACACCCAACTAGAGGCTTAGAAAGCGGCCAGCAGAGGCAAGGCGGAACAGGACGAGCTGGGTCCCATGACAGTGTGGCAACCGCAGGGCCAGACGTGGACGAGGCAGGGCCAGACGTGGACGAGGCAGGGCCAGACGTGGACGAGGCAGGGCCAGACGTGGACGAGGCAGGGCCAGACGTGGACGAGGCAGGGCCAGACGTGGACGAGGCAGGGCCAGACGTGGACGAGGCAGGGCCAGACGTGGACGGGCCAGACGTGGCAGGACCAGGCAAAGGCGAAGCTGAAGCTGGACCAGGCGAGGACGAAGACACGGAGGCTGGGCGAGGCGTGGACGAGTCTGACGAGGCTGGACCAGACGAAGGCGGAGCAGAAGCCGGACCAGGCGTAGACGAAGACACGGAAGCCGGACCAGGCGTGGACGAGTCTGACGAGGCTGGACCAGACGAAGGCGGAGCAGAAGCCGGACCAGACGAAGGCGGAGCAGAAGCCGGACCAGACGAAGGCGGAGCAGAAGCCGGACCAGACGAAGGCGGAGCAGAAGCCGGACCAGGCTTGGATGAAGACACGGAAGCCGGACCAGGCGTGGACGAGTCTGACGAGGCTGGACCAGACGAAGGCGGAGCAGAAGCCGGACCAGACGTGGATGAAGACACGGAAGCCGGACCAGACGTGGATGAAGACACGGAAGCCGGACCAGACGTGGATGAAGACACGGAAGCCGGACCAGGCGTGGATGAAGACACGGAGGCCGGACCTGACGGCAGCGGGACAGCTGCGGAACCTGACGGCAGCGGGACAGCTGCGGAACCTGACGGCAGCGGGACAGCTGCGGAACCTGACGGCAGCGGGACAGCTGCGGAACCTGACGGCAGCGGGACAGCTGCGGAACCTGACGGCAGCGGGACAGCTGCGGAACCTGACGGCAGCGGGACAGCTGCGGAACCTGACGGCAGCGGGACAGCTGCGGAACCTGACGGCGGTGATATTGATGCTGCAGGAGATGATGCTGCAGGAGATGATGCTGCAGACACGGGGGATAGTTCAGCAGGTGACGGCTGAACCAACTTCCCCGGACCGTCAGCTGACATGAGGATGTGCTGGCTGGATCCTCCAGGGCCCCCAGCAGACGAGGCGTGGTGCTGAGTGGGCTCCTCGGACCCACCAGCAGACGTGGCATGAGGCTGGACGGGCTCCTCGGACCCACCGGCAGACGTGGCATGAGGCTGGACGGGCTCCTCGGACCCACCGGCAGACGTGGCATGAGGCTGGACGGGCTCCTCGGACCCACCGGCAGACGTGGCATGAGGCTGGACGGGCTCCTCGGACCCACCGGCAGACGTGGCATGAGGCTGGACGGGCTCCTCGGACCCACCGGCAGACGTGGCATGACGCTGGACGGGCTCCTCGGACCCACCAGCAGACGTGGCATGACGCTGGACAGGCGACTCGGGCCCTCCAGCAGACGTGGCATGAGGCTGGACGGGCGACTCGGGCCCTCCAGCTGACGACACTTGAGGCTGGACGGGCAACTCGGACCCTCCAGCTGACTTGGCTTGAGGCTGGACGGGCGACTCGGACCCTCCAGCTGACGACACTTGAGGCTGGACGGGCAACTCGGACCCTCCAGCTGACTCGGCTTGAGGCTGGACGGGCAACTCGGACCCTCCAGCAGACGTGGCATGAGGCTGACTGGGTGCTCCCGAACCCCCAGCTAACGTGGCTTGAGACTGGACGGGCTCCTCGGGCCCTCCAGTGGAAACAGACACTGAAGCAGTAGGTACGCAGACCTCTGTCAGTGTGGACACTGGCTGGGACTGAGCAGCACAGTGGCTGGACTCAGGCAACAACAGTGGGATGCGGTCCTCAGAGGGCTGAAAGTGTTCCCCAATACACTCAGCAGAGCACGGAGGCGGATGGGTGAACTCACTTGGACTCACAGGGGTGCTGAGAGCCGAGAATGTTCTGGTGAGTTCCCCGATGAAACTGCTGGCGCTGGCGTCTTGACCTCTAGGGGTCCAGAGTCAGCTGGTGAGCGACACCCAGCCTCTGGGGAGGCCCTAGAGGGAGTAAACGTCTCTGAGGTGGCCAGCTTAAGAGAACCAGCAGATGTAATGATGAAGTGTGTTCCCTGCTTAGAATGAGACAGTGAGGATGGTGGCTGAATGGGTGAGTGAGCTGATTGAACTGAGGGCAGCGTGGCTGCTGACTGAACTGAGGGCAGCGTGGCTGCTGACTGAACTGAGGGCAGCGTGGCTGCTGACTGAACTGAGGGCAGCGTGGCTGCTGACTGAACTGAGGGCAGCGTGGCTGCTGACTCAACTGAGGGCAGCGTGGCTGCTGACTGAACTGAGGGCAGCGTGGCTGCTGACTGAACTGAGGGCAGTGTTACTGGCCTGACATTTGACTGGGATGGAAGTGAGGACGGGATAATGGAGCGGACACGGTCATAAACTTGGAACGAGGATTCAGAACAGGCTGTCTTAGAAGCTACGAGCATGGGTGAGACGGGGAAATCATGGTTATCCTCAGTAGAAACACAAAAAATTGCCCCAGAAACCACAGTCACAGAAGCAACAGAATCAACAAAAGTGTCCCTTTCACTCATCACAGCCGGCTGATCTGACATTCTGAATTCCGGCTGTGGGGTGCCGCGCCGACGGCGTGAACGTCGCTTCCTCCGTGGAGACGGCTCCGACGGGCTGGGTAACTCCTCATCCGGCGGTACGGACGGCACGTCCTCCGTTGAAGCGAGCGGGCGAGCAGTGACGGCGGGGGGGTGAAGGTGTAGTTCGTGGAGAATGAAGTTTTGAACGAGCGGGTGGAGTGAGTCCAATAGCCAGGGATAATCAGAGATAAGCTGTTGTAGCTTGTCTTCCACAGCATAGAGAAATGCTTCTCCCTCATGCTTTAGCCACAGGTTGATTAACTTGGAAGCTGAGTCCGTTATGAGCTTTCGAAGCTCCGTGGGTGGGGTGAATGCCACTGGATCCATATCTGGCTGGTCCGTACTGTCACGGCGAGTGGGATGAGCCGTGTGGAAAATAATAAAGGAGGATCCAATCGCAGGCAAGAATGAAGGTGAGAGGGTGGTTTATTAAACACAAAATGAAATGGACAAAACAGCAAAACGGGACCGAAACTATCTAAACTGAGAACAACTAAACTACTGACACAAACCAGGACCTGAACATGAAGGAGGATGAGCGGAGGTAGCAGGCGACGGACAGCAGGGAGACACACAGATGAAGCAGGGTGCATACGCAGACGGACCAGCAACTACAATGACTAAAGACGTGACTTAAATACACAGGGAAACACAGGGAGATTGCACACAGGTGGTGGACACAGCTGGGAGTAATTAATGAGACGAGACAAGAGGTAAAACTGAACACACTCACATGAGACGCAGACTTTCACAATAAAACAGGAAACAAGAACACTACACCAAGACGCAGACCTGACACTGAGAGACAGACAGAGAATGACACATGGAACCTGAACTCACACAAAACATGAGAACACAAATCCTAAATACAAATAAACAGAAACATGGAACTCTAATAACAATAATCATCAGCACCATCACCAAAACACCAAGATAACTGAAACACAGTACCAGAGAAACAAAGAATAATCCATGATGCAAAAAGTAAACCAAAACATAATAAACTCAAAATACTGGGTCCAACGGACCCAGAACCGTAACAAACTTAAGTTTCACACTGTTTTTTGTTAGAAAACAGTCACATTGTTACATGCTTAAATTACACAAAATGTCAGAAATCTGCACTGTCATGAACAAAAATTTAAACCAAATTTTTCATGATTTGTTGGATTAACCCACTTAGGTCTGAAATACAACCAGACATTTTTGACTCCTTTTGAGTTTACGTTTGTATTTCACCCTCAAATTGTTTCATTTTATTTTTTTCCCTTTGCCTTGTTTGGTATCATTCTTTTCAGCTCAAATGAATTTAGTTGTTTTTTCACTGACATACTGCATTAGTACTACTATTACTATTAATAGTACTATTACTGATCTGAAATCACACAAAGAACTTAAAATGCTAGTAGTATTTTTTACAGTAAAAAAAACCCCCACAGACATGTTGAGTAAATTTTTATAACTTGAAATGAAAATATAAATTGTACATTTTGTAAACATATACAATTATTTATATAAAAATGCAGCCAATACACCTGCGGTTTTTTTTTTTCCATTTTGTACAACCATTTAAAAATATTACTAAAACCAAAATGAGAGAACAATCAGGTGTCGCAATAAGATGCCCCACAAATTATGTGTCACAGTAAAAAAAAAAAAAAAAAGTTTGTCCACCAAAAGACAGAGGAGAACAGCACAGGGATAAACCTGCAGGCCTGACAACAGGAGGTGTATCACTCCGCTGGTTTTCTACTTAGTGACAGTGTTTACACTGCAATGTGCCTTTGTGTTCATTAGTGCCCTCACTGACACACAAAACAAAACGACTACACAACAGAACAACTACACAAGACAACACAACACACTAAGTATACACTCCACACTAAACGTCACAAATCTCCCACATCTAAACTCTCTCTCTCTCTCTCTCTCGCTCTATCTCGCTGCCGTTACCGTCACTCCCAAAACTTTCCCTCTTCCTAAACAACCAAATCCTACGTGTTGACTTTTTTAAAATTCGACATGGTACATTTTCGATAGGAAAGAGGTGGCTTTTTTTCCTTTCTTTACTGTTTTCGCGCTGTCCTTAGAAAACGCTTAAAACACACACACAAAAACGTGACGACAGTATTTAGAAAAAAGCGTGGCTTATATATATAATCATAACCCTGGATTTACCGGCCTGTAATTAAAATGTATATACTTTGAAGTGCGAACTTTCAATCTGGGCTGAAACAGAGACTCAGCGTGGCTGCAGCTTGTTGCTATGTCAGTTTAACATAGTCATGTGATTTGGAGGTGCAGCGTGTCCGTGGACCACAGAGAGTTAATAACACTCACCTTGCTTCCATTTCCAGAGTGTAACATCCAACCACCTGTGTAAAATCCGAAATTCCCATGGTGTTGTTCAAAATGTGCTCTGGCACAATCATAAGCATGGCTTGCTACAGAAAACAAGAAAAAAGCCGGTCCTGCTATGGGCTGAACCATTTGTTAATGGTGGAGGGGGGTAACACTATTCAATATATTCAGTTTTAGCATTTATATTCACTGTTGACTGTAACTACGCTTGAACTGTTAATGCTATTTTAATAAACAACACTGTCATATGCAAAACTGGGGTGGCACTTGGGGTGGCAAGGGATCATTTTAGGGTGGCACTTGCCACCCCATGCCACCCTTCTAGATCCGCCCCTGCCTTAGGGTACATCTTTAACCATCTTAATATGCTGTGATTGCAGCCATCTCCCAACTCTCTGTGAATGGTCCTCATGGCCATTGATCAGCGGTCTTTGATCAATGATCAATGGTCTTTGAGCAATGGTTGTCAGTGGTCATGACAATTTGCATATCAAGGTCAAGGAACTGACATCACACCCCACTGTTCATTCAGTGGGCTAGTTTCAGTCATTGTGCAAATGTTCTGTTTATAAGTTTGGGGAAACCTGCAGTCAGCTGAGACTGAAGAAAGATGGGTGATGAGTGACGAAACGGAAATCTCCTATGTCAATATCCTCCCTCCAGTTTCTTTGATCTCATCCTCACTTTCCAGGACCTCCACCATACTCCAACAATGGCATCTGAAGCTGTGTATTTAAGAATGAAAGTGCAGCACAAAATACCTAATACTGAACACAAACTTCCCCTCTCCATCAGGAGCATGTGTTAGACCTTTCTATTGTATATCACCATCAGTGATTAGACCCAGACGAACTTTTAATTCATTTGAAAGCCTCCACCACCACCCTAGCTGCCACCTATCATCCACCTGGGCCTTACACAGAGTTTTCTCAGACTTTTTATCTGATTTAGTTCTCGCTCAGATAAAATATGTATTGTGGGTGATTTTAACATCCTTGTAGATGATAAAAATGACAGCCTCAACACGGCATTCAGTCTGTTATTAGACTCAATTATTAGACTCTCTCAAAATGTAAAAGAACCCACCCACCACTTTAATAACACGCTAGGTCTTGATTTAACATATGACATAGAAACTGAACATTTAACAGTGTCTCCTGAAAACCCTCTCTTGTCTGATCACTTCCCGATAACATTTAAATTTACAATAATTGATTACACAGCAGTGGGGAGTAGATCTCATCACAGTACATGTCTTTGTGAAAGTGCTGTAACTAAGTATAATTCACCCACTGTTATCATCTTCAATGCCCTTGTACCAACACAGAGCAGAGCAGTTATCTGAATGTTACTCCAACTGAGGTCGATTATCTTGTTAACAGTTTTAATTCTTCACTACATATGACTCTGGATACTGTAGCTCCTGTGAAAAAGTGAGCCTCAAATAAAGTACTTGACTCCCTAGTATAATTCTCAAACACGTAGCCTAAAGCAGATAACTCATAACCTGGTATTGGAAATGGTGTGTCACAAATTTAGAAGATCATCATTTAGCTTCGAAAAATGGTTTGCTAATTTATTTTTAAAAAGTTCTCCGTAAATTTAGAACATCTTACTACTCATCATTGATTGAAGAAAATAAGAACAACCCTAGGTTTGTCTTCAGCACTGCCGGCAGGCTGAAAAAAAGTCAGAGCTCTGTTGAGCCATCCATTCCTTTAACGTTAACAAGTAATGACTTCATGAACTTCTTCACAAATAAATTTTTAACCATTAGAGCAGTGGTTCCCAAACTTTTTTTGCCAGGCCCCCTTTTTACAAGAAAAATGTCCCCCCCCCACACACACACACACACAAACACATCCTCCAAACACACACACCCATATTTTGTTTACAAACTCCATTGCGGTTTATTTCACACCTCAAACATTTAGTAAACAATTAAGCAAATACAAGTAAACGGCAATAAATTACAGATAGTAATAAAATATACTGCTAACTCTTTTACGCTGCGTCCACACCTACACGGGTATTTTTGAAAACTCAGCTGTTTCTATGCGTTTGGGCTTTTCGTCAAAACATAAACGGTGTTGCGATTCACCAAAAATGGAGATTATTTAAAACTCCTTTTTTGCGTTTACGTGTGGACGAGGATTACAGAGTTAAATCACGCAACGTCAAAGGTATGCCTCTTTTCACGCCACGCTGTGCGCCACGTTATTGTTTACATGAGATGAATTGCAGAATGGCAGATAGAGACAAAATACTGTTAATCTGACTATCTTCAGGTTTTACACGCTTACATATACACACGCAGTTACTGTCCCTCCATTTAGAAAAATAACAAGGCAGAGGAGTCACGGTGTAATTATTTTACGTGTAGTTGTTTTTTTTCCTGTGTAATAATATTCAACATTGCTGTCAATACATTTTTCAAAAAATGCCTCTCTGTGCAAAATGGGTTTAAACACATAAACAGTTGTGGGATACTGTTAGTCCGTGATTTGAACAGGGGGAACAAATTACAGCAGGATCAGCCTGATATTATTTGTATCCACTGTAACTTTACTGCATAAAGAGCTAACATGTCCAAAATGTCAGGAGTAGTTAGTTATTACAAGAAGTGTTTGTGAACTAAAAATCAAGAATGTGAGATACTGTTTGTCCGTGATTTGGAGAGCCCAGCGCGTGCTCCTGACGCAGGGAAACTAATTTTGCAGGGGAGACCTACCTTGGCACTTGTGCAGGTGAAGCCAAAGGGAAGATACGCTTCACCATATTTTCTAGTCTTTGGCTTGGAAGGAAGTTAGTTTGGAAACATATTTGGCGATGCTTCATCTCCTGCTTTGTTTATGTGGGAGCCCCGTCAAAAACCTGTCCACAGTGTCCAAGCGCTCTTTTTTTTTTTTTTTCTTTTCATACCGCGCCCCCCCTGCAATGGCTCTGCGCCCCCCCTAGGGGGCGGGCCCCACACTTTGGGAACCTCTGCATTAGAGAATAAATTACTCATAATCATCTCACAGATGTAACATTATCTACAGCTACTTTCAGTACCATTGATACTCTTTTAGAGTGCTTTGCTCCAGTTTATCTTTCTGAATTAACTTCAGTATTTAATTCATCCAATTCATCCAAACCATCATGTCTTTTAGACCCCATTCCTACAAGACCGCTCAAAGAAGTCTTTCCATTAATTAATGCTTCAATACTTCAATGCTTAAATCAACCTATCTCTAATAATCGGCTATGTACCCACAGGCCTTCAAGCTGGCAGTAGTTAAACCATTACTTAAAAAGACATCTCTTGACCCACCTGTCATAGCTAATTATATTCCATTCAAATGATTAGAGCATGCTGTAGGTATTACAGGTACTGCGCTGCAGTGGTTTGAATCATATCTATCTAACAGACTCCAATTTGTTCATGTAAATGGAGAGTCCTATTGACATACTAAGGTTAATTATGGAGTTCCACAGGGTTCAGTGCTAGGAACAATTCTGTCTACATTATACATGCTTCCCTTACGCAGTATGATCAGAAGGCATAGCATACTTTTTCATACACTGGAGTGTGTTTGAACACCAGGACCTCAAGGAGCACACAACATCAGTGCTCTCATACATCAACTTCTGTGTCGACAGTGTCACTGTGGACAAACGTCTGCGCGTGTGTTCTAACCAGAAACCTTGAAAGACTAAGGAGGTCCAGGTCCTGCTGAGGCAACATGACGCTGTTTTCAGATCCGGTGACAGTATGCAGTATAGTGCAGCCAGATTAGATCTGAAAAGAGGTATCAGAGAGGCCAAGGCCGCGCACAAGAGGAATATTGAAGACCACTTAACAACAATTGGCGACAGGTATGGCAGGGAAATGGGCAGCCTTAGAGAATCTATCCACAATGGTAAGGATGATCGAGTGACCAGAGGAACACGGCAGCCCCATGACGAAGTCGACAGCGATGTGCGACCACGGGCGACTGGGGACGGGCAGGCGATGCAAAAGCCCAGAAGGTGCCTGGCTTACCCGGAGGTCCCGATCCCGGATCATGCTCGTGCCGCTGAACCTGGCGCACCACAGCCTTGATCTCCCCCACCAAAGCCCCCACCACACAGGAGGGGGGAACGATCATGCCCACGCCCAAAACCTCAGCTTCCGAGGAAAATTGGCATGACAATGCATTGGCCTTTGTGTTACGGGAGTCCGGACGGAAGGAAATCGTAAAGTTAAAGCGGCTAAAAAACAACTGCCACCTGGCCTGCCTGGAATTAAGCCACTTCGCTTTGCGAATGTAGACGCAATTCCTATGATCGGTCCAAATCATAACCAGATGTTCCGCACCCTCCAGCCAGTGGTGCCACTCCTCCAAGGCCAACTTAACAGCCAGGAGTTCCCAGTTACCCACATCATAATTTCTCTCTGCGGAACTAAACTGTCGAGAAAAAAAAGCGCACGGGTGGAGACGCCCATCGTCCGGCGAAATTTGAGACAGCACTGCTACCGTGCCTGTATCGGAAGCATCAACCTCAACAACACGACTGAAAAACCTCTGAAAAACACGAGCAGGGGGATGTCAAACTAGTAAGCGGAAGCACAACTCGACTGAAATTCTTAATGAACTGCCGATAAAAATTAGCAAATCCCAGAAACCTCTGCAATTGCTCGCGTGTGGAAGGGGTCGGCCAACTCACAATGGCTTCAAGCTTACAGGGGCCAGCTCTTAACTGTCCCTTTTCCAGTATGTAACCCAAAAAGGACACCGACCCCGCGTGGAAGACACATTTCTCAGCTTTCACGAACCCTTTATTTTCCAGAAGCCGCTGTAACACACAGCACACCTGCTGTACGTGGTCATCCAGTGATTGGGAAAAAATGAGAATGTCGTCCAGATACACAAAGACAAAACGGTTCAAAGAGTCCCGCAACACATCATTGATCAGAGCCTGAAACACCGCTGGCGCATTGGTCAGTCCAAATGGCATTGCCATATACTCATAATGTCGCAGCGGAGTGTTGAATGCCGTCTTCCACTCATCCCCCTGACGCATGTGTACCAAGTGATACGCATTATGAAGGTCCAACTTAGTGAAAACAACCGCTTCCTGTAACGGAAGAAAGCAGTGGAAGGGGATATTTATTCCTCACAGTGATGGTATTAAGTCCACGATAGTCAACACAAGGTCTGAGAGATCCGTCCTTTTTCCCCACAAAAAAACTCCCCGCAGCCACGGGTGAAGAGGATGGCCGAATCAAGCCTGCCTCCAGGGACTCCGTAATATAGGCTTCCATGGCAGCCCTCTCCGGCCCAGAGAGGTTGTACAGCCGACTAGTAGGCAGCGGAGCTCCAGGCAACAATTCAATAGAACAGTCATACGGCCAGTGAGGAGGCAAAGATGTTTGCTGAAAACTGACCTCAGATCATGATAGACCTCTGGCACAGACTACAGGTTCAAATCCTCTTGTGTCGATTCGGGAGCACTGGCCGCAGAAGGAGGTAAAGCAGACCGCAGACAGTGTGACAAACAGTGGCTACTCCAACTCTCTATACGACGGGTGGCCCAGTTGATATGGGGATTGTGGCACTTGAACCGAGGATAACCAAAGACTATGGGGGAATCAGGGGATGCGAAAACAAAAAAATGGAGAAATTCGCGATGATTGCCCGAGAGAATTAATGAGACAGGTTCCGTTTCATGGGTGACCGAGGGCAAGGGCTGACCATTGAGGGCAACAACCGAAACAGGGACCTCTAGAAGCCGTGTTTTAATACTGAGGAGACGTACCAGACCTCTGTCAATCAAATTCTGTTCAGCCCGGGAGTCTAAAAGAGCTTGAGTAAAGTAGGTCTTAGAGTTATTAGACAGCGGAGAGCTGCATGCGGGGAACCTGAGACCGAGAAAAGGTGCCACGCACCAGTACCCCCGCAGTTACTGGTGGGCCCCGCCTTTTAACCGAAGCTGGCAGGTAGATACAAAGTGGTCTGACTGACCACAATCCAAACATAGCCGCACCTTAAAACGTCTCTGACGCTCCTCAGGGGTAAGTCTCGTGCGACCCAGCTGCATTGGTTCCTCAGTATTATTCCCAGGAGGTGACCACGCTTGGACGTGAGCGGGAAGGAGTGAAGGTTGAGTGACCGTGCGCATCGAGGCACCTTCCCCCGAGGTTGCGCGACCCTTGCCTCCCAGTTCTTTCTCCCTCTCTCTCTCATGCAGATGGTTATTGATGTGAATGGCTAGCTTCACCAATTCCTCAAAACTCTCCGGTTGGTCTTGGGTAGCGAGCTCGTCCTTCAAACGTTCGCTTAACCCGCAGACGAACGCCCCGCACAGCTTGGCATCCCCCCACCCGGTCTCAGCCGCCTTAACGCGGAAGTTGATGGAACACTCCACTATGGAGGAGTCGGAGCGCCGACAGCTGTCGTGCGGCTTCGTCCGCGCGCAAAGGGTGGTGAAACACGGACTTAAAATCTTGGATAAATTGAACATATGTGAGGGACTCAAGATGGAGGATGGAGAGCCAGATATGATTCGGCCCAACTTAAAGCTTGATCATGAAGGGCGCCGATCAAATATGAAATTTTAGAAGCGTCGTCAGCAAATGCACGGGGAGAACGCTGAAAAAGCAAAGACACTTGAATCAAAAATGGACTCTATGGCAGAACACACAGAAACGCAGGGAATGCAGAAAGTGCTCTTTATTTACGTCTGGATTATTTACACAGGGTGGGAGATTGTGTACAGTGATAAATAAACGGAGGGAAACCAGGGAAGGGGGCTGACGCACACTCGGAGGGAAAGGGGTAATCAGTGCACGCAGGGTGGATCTACGAGAAAAAGGGGAAGATACCAAACAATCAGTAAAAAACGGCAATAAACATGGGGAGAGTTCGAGAGCACACTTGTCACACTGGCAGTACAGGCTCGGGCGAGAATCTCCGGGATGTGAAGGTAAAGATGAGATTGATCTCTGTAGTGATCCCGGAAATACGGCTTCACCAGCAGCTGACAGGCAAGTGGGTGATGGATCCGGCTAAGGATACAGGACAACAGGTAAGCAGACAAAATCCAAAACATGGGTTGGCCGTTAGTGCACACCTAGGAGATTAACAAACACGTTACCACTCAGGGAGGCGACAATACTCTGACACCAGACGTCTGTCGTGCTGCTCCTAAATAACGCTCCATCAAATGACGTCTGATGTACCGCCAGTGTGCCAGTATCCCGTGACACACCGCCCCGCCTACCTGTGCTGAAAAAGGAAGCAAACTCATGACACCACACCAGAGAAACCCCACCAACTCCTAATAGGCAGCACCTAACCAACTACAAGCCTGGCAAAACCATGATGACTGAGGGCAACGTGGCACTTGCGGAGGAGCTGGACCACTTCTTTGCACACTTTGAGGTGAAGGGATCAGAGGCTGCCATAGCTCAAACATCGAATGGCAGCAGCAGCCCAAGCTTCATGGTGCAGGAATATGAGGTGAGGTGTACACTGAGGGCTGTGAAAGCCAGGATGGCCACCAGTCCAGATGGGGTGACCAGGAAGGTCCTAAAAGAATGTGAAGACCAGCTGGCTGGGGTCTTCACTAAGATCTTCAACGCTTCACTGTAGCAGTCCTGCATCCCGCCATGCCTAAAGTCGGCCACACTTATCCTACTATTTAAACAGACCAACATTAGCAGCCTCAATAACTACTGACCAATTGCTCTAACACCTGTTATAATGAAGTGTTTTGAGAGACTGGTCCGACGCCACATCGTGTCTTGCCTGTCACCCACACGCGACCCACTCCAGTTCGCATACAGAAGTGAAGATGCCATTGTTACAATGCTCCACACCACAATCTTCCACCTGGAACAACAGGGGCATTAAGCCAGGTCGCTCTTTGCTGACTTTAGCTCTGCATTTAATACGATACTCCCTGACAGACTAATAGTAAAACCGCTGAATATCGGACTTCCTTTTATTACCTGCTGCTGGATCAAAGACTTTCTCTCGGACCGTGTAGAGAGATATAGTAGGGCCTCATCTTTCCTCAGCCCTCACCCTTAACACCGGCTCTCCACAAGGCTGTGTACTAAGTCCCCTACTGTACACTCTGTACACACATCACTACTTAGTACCCACCCACACAATGCAGTCATTAAGTTCGCGGATGATACCACCGTGGTCGGCTCATCTCTGGGGGCAACGAGACAACATACAGAGCTGAGGTTCAGAGGCTGCTGGATTGGTGTGCAGAGCAGACAACAACTTGGACCTCAATACCACCAAGACAAGAGAGCTGGTAGTTGACTTCAGAAGGAGGAAGTCTGTGCTACAGCCTATAAGCATCAACGGGGAGTGCATGGAAAGGGTTTGAAGCTCCTGGGTGTGAACATAGATACAGACCTCCAATGGAGCTCAAACACCTCAGTGGTTGTAAAGACGGCCCAAAAGCATCTCCATTTTCTGGAATGTGCTGACATACTGCATCTGTGTATGGTTCTCCAGCTGCACACCGTGGCACATGGGTCATTAATATGGCCCCAAAAAATCATTGGACATCCTCTTTCCTCCCCGAAGGACCTATATAGCACTCGTTGTCTCAAGACAGCACGCAGCATCCTACAGGATTGCACCTGGGTGTTTAGGTTTATGCTGCCGTCTGGAAGGAGATTCAGAGTGCTGAGGTTGCAGACAAACAGACTCAAGAACAGCTTTTACAACAGAACAAAAGCTCTAATCAATGCTAACAGCTGACCTGATTGGCTACCTGTCTGGACTTTTTTAGGAGGGCAATAACAACAACAACAACAACAATAATAACAAAGTGCAATAAACATTCACTCTTTCTTTTATTCATTTATCAAGTCATTCCTTTACCTTTCTTTTTTGCTCATACATTTCTTCCACTTAAAAAAATACCCTTTAAGTTACTGTGTTGTGTTGTGCTTTGTGGTGTTTAGTTGTCTGTATTGCTGACGTAGGACAGTTTCCAATTTTATTGTACTATTGTACTGGGTATGACTGTGTAATTCAATTCAATTCAATTTTATTTATATAGCGCCAAATCACAACAAAAGTCGCCTCAAGGCGCTTTATATTGTACAGTAGATAGCACAATAATAAATACAGAAAAACCCAACAATCATATGACCCCTATGAGCAAGCACTTTGGCGACAGTGGGAAGGAAAAACTCCCTTTAACAGGAAGAAACCTCCGCAGAACCAGGCTCAGGGAGGGGCGGCCATCTGCTGCGACCGGTTGGGGTGAAAGAAGAAAAACAGGATAAAGACATGCTGTGGAAGAGAGACAGAGATTAATAACAGATATGATTCGATGCAGAGAGGTCTATTAACACATAGTGAGTGAGAAAGGTGACTGGAAGGAAAACTCAATGCATCATGGGAATCCCGGCAGCTCACGTCTATAGCAGCATAACTAAGGGAGGATTCAGGGTCACCTGGTCCAGCCCTAACTATATGCTTTAGCAAAAGGAAAGTTTTAAGCCTAATCTTGAAAGTAGAGATAGTGTCTGTCTCCCGAATCCAAACTGGAAGCTGGTTCCACAGAAGAGGGGCCTGAAAACTGAAGGCTCTGCCTCCCATTCTACTTTTAAATACTCTAGGAACAACAAGTAAGCCTGCAGAGCGAGAGCGAAGTGCTCTAATGGGGTGATATGGTACTACAAGGTCATTAAGATAAGATGGGGCCTGATTATTTAAGACTTTGTATGTGAGGAGCAGGATTTTGAATTCAATTCTGGATTTAACAGGAAGCCAATGAAGGAAGCCAAAACAGGAGAAATATGCTCTCTCTTTCTAGTCCCTGTCAGTACCCTTGCTGCAGCATTTTGGATCAGCTGAAGGCTTTTCAGTGAGTTTTAGGACATCCTGATAATAAAGAATTACAGTAGTCCAGCCTGGAAGTAATAAATGCATGAACTAGTTTTTCAGCATCACTCTGAGACAGGATATTTCTAATTTTAGAGATGTTGCGCAAATGGAAGAAAGCAGTCTTACATATTTGTTTAATATGTGCATTGAAGGACATGTCCTGGTCAAAAATGACTCCAAGGTTCCTCACAGTGTTACTGGAGGCCGAGGTAATGCCATCCAGAGTAAGAATCTGCTTAGATACCATATTTCTAAGATTTTCAGGGCCGAGTACAATAACCTCAGTTTTATCTGAATTAAGAAGCAGAAAGTTGGCGGCCATCCAGGTCTTTATGTCTTTAAGACATTCCTGCAGTTTAACTAATTGGTGTGTGTTACCTGGCTTCATGGATAGATAGAGCTGCGTGTCATCTGCATAGCAGTGAAAATTTATGCTATGTCTTCTAATGATGCTGCCTAGGGGAAGCATGTATAATGTAAATAGAATTGACAGAGATGAGTCCACTGTCAGAGGCCATAAGAAGATTATTTGTAACCTTCACTAAAGCTGTTTCTGTGCTGTGATGAGCTCTGAAACCTGACTGAAACTCTTCAAATAAGCCATTCCTCTGCAGATGATCTGTTAGCTGTTTGACAACTACTCTTTCAAGGATTTTTGATATGAAAGGAAGGTTGGAGATTGGCCTATAATTAGCTAAGACAGCTGGGTCTAGAGATGGCTTTTTAAGTAAAGGTTTAACTACAGCCACCTTGAAGGCCTGTGGTACATAGCCGATTATTAGAGATAGGTTGATCATATTTAAGATCGAAGAATTAATTAATGGCAGGACTTCTTTGAGCAGTTTTGTAGGAATGGGGTCTAAAAGACACATTGATGGTTTGGAGGAATTAATTATTGAAGTCAACTCAGAAAGATCAATTGGAGAAAAAGTCTAACTTAACATCAATGGTACTAAAAGTAGCTGTAGATAATATTACATCTGTGGGATGATTATTGGTAATTTTTTCTC
Source organism: Oreochromis aureus (assembly GCF_013358895.1). Taxonomy (NCBI): domain Eukaryota; kingdom Metazoa; phylum Chordata; class Actinopteri; order Cichliformes; family Cichlidae; genus Oreochromis; species Oreochromis aureus. The sequence continues at coordinate 5,718,707 of NC_052942.1, read as the reverse complement.
TAATGATAAAAATTTTATTTGTGAAGAAGTTCATGAAGTCATTACTAGTTAACGTTAAAGGGATTGTTGGCTCAGTAGAGCTCTGACTTTTGTCAGCCTGGCTACAGTGCTGAAGAGAAACCTGGGGTTGTTCTTATTTTCTTCAATCAGTGACGAATAGTAAGATGTTCTGGCTTTGCGGAGGGCTTTCTTATAAAGCAGCAAACTATTTCTCCAGGCTAAATGATGATCCTCTAAATTTGTGACACGCCATTTCCTCTCCAGCTTACGAGTTATCTGCTTTAGGCTACGTGTTTGAGAATTATACCACGGAGTCAGGTACTTGGATTTGAGGCTTTAGTTTTCACAGGAGCTACAGTATCCAGAGTCGCACGTAGTGAGGAGGTAAAATTATTAACAAGATAATCGACCTCTGTTGGAGTAGCGTTCAGATAGCTGCTCTGCTCTATGTTGGTACAGGGCATTGAAGATGATAACAGTGGGTGGATTATATTCTTAAACTTAGTTACAGCACTTTCAGAAAGACATCTACTTTGATAAAGTCTACTCTCCGCTGCTGTGTAATCAATTATTGTAAATGTAAATGTTATCAGGAAATGATCAGACAGCAGAGGGTTTTCAGGAAACACTGTTAAATGTTCAGTTTCTATGCCATATGTTAAAACAAGATCTAGAGTGTGATTAAAGTGGTGGGTGGGTTCTTTTACATTTTGAGAGAAGCCAATTGAGTCTAATAACAGATTAAATGCGATGTTGAGGCTGTCATTTTTAGCATCTACATGGATGTTAAAATCACCCACAATAATTATTTTATCTGAGCTGAGCACTAAATCAGATAAAAAGTCTGAGAAATCAGAGAGAAACTCTGTGTAAGGCCCAGGTGGACGATAGATGATAACAAGTAAGACTGGTTTCTGAGTTTTACAGCTGGGGTGGACGAGGCTAAGCATCAGGCTTTCAAATGAATTAAAAGTCTGTCTTGGTCTTTCGTTAATTAATAGGCTGGTGTGAAAATTGCTGCCACACCGCCCCCTCGGCCTGTGCTTCGGGATTTCTGGTAGTTAGAATGACTCAGGGGTGTTGATTCATTTAAACTAACATACTCATCCTGCTGCAACCAGGTTTCTGTAAGGCAGAGTAAATCGATTTGTTGATCAATTATTAAGTCATGTACTAACAGAGACTTGGAGGAGAGAGACCTAATATTTAATAATCCACATTTCACTGTTTTACTCTTTGGTTCAGATGTGGATACTGTATTGTTCTTTCTTTGTAATTTTTTATGTTTAAGTTGTTTATTGCTGGTTTTTGGTTTGTTTTTGTCTTTTGGGAGCTGACACAGTCTCAATGGAGATGGTTTTTGGGGGTAGCAGGAGGAGAGAAGCTGCAGAGAGGCGTGTAAGACTGCAACTCTGCTTCCTGGTCCCAACTCTGGATAGTCATATTTTGGGGGGTTTAATGAATTTGTCCATATTTCTAGAAATGAGAGCTGCTCCATCCAAAGTGGGATGGATGCCGTCTCTCCTAACAAGACCAGGTTTCCTCCAGAAGGTTTGCCAATTATCTATGAAGCCCACATCGTTTCTGGGACACCACTCAGACAGCCAGCAATTTAAGGAGAACATGCGGCTAAACATGTCACTCCTGGTCTGATTGTAATGACAATAAAGAGTTATCTCTTAATCTTATCTTGAAGGGTAAAGTGTAGTCGTGGTCAGCAAGACTAGAACATCGCAATATAATGCAGTGCATTCCATTCATTTGTGGATCGGGTGTAGCTCTTCACCTGAGCTAGTAACTGAAAAATCTTGAACGTGGTATGGCTAGAGTGGATTCTATTGCCCACTCCAACGCAGTAGGTGGCGGTAAAGCACTGTAATACTGGTTGTCACATGACATAAATAAAAAATCAAGCAGGAAGAGGAGGTCTGTCGAACGGTAAACATCCGTCATAGTGGACAGTGGTTTTGTTTTTCAACGGCATACGCTTGTGATTTAAGAAAACAGAGAAAATCTCGATAAAGAGGAGACGACATGGCAACTACCATCAGCACCCAGAGGGGACAGGTAGCGGCCTCGGCGTTTGTCTAGTTTGTTGGCACTGGCACACACACACCTAAACGTAACTGTGGATTGTAGTTCTGGCAGTTCATTAAATGACCAAAAAAAGAGTTGCACAGAGACCCACAGCACTGATACTAGCTTAGCATTCAATACCCGGACAACGTCGGCGAAGGTAATTAACTGATAAGCGTTAGCTTAGGTAGCTAATAGCAACTCAAGGATTAAACTGCCAGGATAGCAACACTGACGTGTTCCGTGTTACACAACAAACGATAAAAAAACAGTTGCACTCCCGTGCTTCAAATCTGGGAAGCTTAATTTTCAGTTTCTATGTTGCTCCTTAGAGGACTCCGGATGTTTTGTTATTACAAAGAGTCAGAAAACATTAAGCCTTTGATCTGTGGTGAGCTGACATTTTCTAATGATTACTCATAAACCGACTAATTACAAGTTAATGAAGTTCTGAGACTTGACAAGCAAAACGGTGTTCACGTCCAACATTTTCCACGTGCTAGAATTACGTTAAAATGTTAGAAGAAAGGCTAGATAAACATATTAAAGGCTTGGGTTTACATCTTTTAAACTCACAAAATCCTAAAAACTAACAGAAAAAGTTTTCTCGTGGCTTCTTTAGTTCAATATACCCTTGAACATAGAAATGTGTGGAAGACATCCTGCTCTTAGCGACAATAAGTTGGCATCATTTTCTGTGTTTATTCAGGTAGATGAAGACAAACTGATTTAGCCCACTATGTCTTGCAGTTTTTTAATGCTACATTCCTTGCTCCTTCTCTCTTGTACACTTTCACTTGTGGAAGACAGAAAGTGAGAGATATAGTCGCTATAATGACTGTGGGAGAAGACTTATTTTTGAACACTGAAAGAAATATGCTAGCAGCATTTCCACCCACTGAGTGACTTCATACTGGATTGGTCAGAACAGTAAAAATATCTGTCATTATATGGATATAAATTGTTGGACAGTTTTCTCTCTGTAAACCACCACATTGGATTTTAAATCGGACAATATGTGATCAAAATGCTTTCCTTTAGTTTTCATTTTAGAGTTTTTACAAAATATTTTGGAATTAATTGTTTAGACAGGTTAAATGGGGCCTGTTGCATTGCTATTACATGACAAATGAAGCAGACATAATATCTTAAGTTGATTCAGAGTGAAGAATTTTGTATTCTGTAACTTTTCACTGTAATTTTGAATATGAAACCCAAGAGATGTCAGTGTACGCAGGGAAGGCTATTATGATGCAGAAAAAACAAACTAAAGCATGTGGTAATGTTTGTGACATAACCACATGCTGCAGAAAATTTGATTTCAGACAGTCATTGATTAAAAGGATTTTTAAGTATTAAAAACCTACACAGACACTTTAATCATATATTGGTCCATTTAAAATCCACTATAGTGGTCTACATGACTACTGGGTCTCTCTACAACAAGTGTAGCTAACTAAAATTCAACAGCGCCACCAAGATGTTTTCCAAATGAGCTATACATATAAATCAACACCTCTCAAACAATTTCAACAAAAATTGAAAAAAACAAACAAACCCCAAAACAAACCAAAGAAAAAATCCTTTGAATTTATTACAGAACTGTTTCATCATGACTCACTTAATTGACTGTATGTTCTACCTGCAGGTTAGAATTCAAATTCGGATGCTGATATGTAAAACACGATTAAGTCCATCAACCCTCATTTGAATATAGGTGTCTATAAATGTACGTTAACCAAAGTCCTGCTTGTAGAAGGAACTCTTGCCACTCTTGCGGCAACCTAGAAATACCTCTGGGGACTTTTTTGGGTAGTACTTTTGAAGCATTATCTAAATGAACTTACATTTATGTCGTCACTAGTACATCACCAGTCAAATAAGATAAAAACTGCTTACAATATTTATTGACTTTGTCCCAAAATAAGGTATAGTATATATTTTTTACATTCTAACCAATTTAAAATTCTTCTTCTGAAATACAAAGACCTAAATGAATATGCACCATAAAGACCTCGTAATACTATATTATCTCAATAGAGCACTTTCCTCTCAGAGTGCATTCATATTTGTGGTTCCTAGAGATTTCAAAAGTAGAACTGGGGCAGAGCTTCTAGCTTACTGGCCCCTCTCCTAGGGAACCAGCTCTGAGTTTGTATTCAGGGTTGGATCACCCTGCTAGAGGACTTCATTTGTTTTCCATTTGTTCTCCTCTTTACCTTCATCTTAGTTTCAATAAGCACTTCATTTATCCCATATTTAAATTATATGGCAATACTACATGCTGCATGTCAGTAACTTTTGGTTTCTCTCTTCCATCTCAAAAAATACGTACAATGTTAAATAATTTTGTATGAATAATACAATCTTAATACAACACCAAGCAATCTTCTCTTCCTCCAACCCCTTTTATGCTGGTGAAAAATAAATAACTAAGTGGCAGTTTTTCTGGGTAAAATTTAAACCAGTTTTTTGCTGTCAGGAGCCAACTTCTTGAAATTTAGCAAACATGATCGTCAGTTGAAATTAATATCTCGACGTAATCTCATGGAGTATGTCATGTTTAACTGTCTCTCTGAGTGACTACGCAGAGTAACTCTTAATCCCTGTGTCTTTGTATTCAGGTGTATATTGGGGAGCTTCCACAGGATTTTCTGCGAATCACTCCCACCCAGCAGCAGCAGCAGGTCCAGCTGGATGCCCAGGCAGCCAGGCAGCTGCAGTATGGAGGCTCCATAAGCACTGTAGGAAGACTTAGCATTACAGTGGTCCAGGTGAACACAGCTTCACTATTAGAAATACAACTGGATGACACTACAGTATTTGTTCCATTGTGGATAAAATATACACACCAACAGCTTGTTCTTTTATGTTACACATAAAAGCTTGTTCCGCTCGTTTATTTTGTTTAGTTCTAAACTGCCCGTTTAGTACAATTGTTAGAGAACACAAGACTGGTTCGGCCAAGTGTAAAAAGCAGGATTGACTATTTCTTAGTTAATTTGATCAGAAAATTCATTATAGCAAAAGTGCCAGAAATTCTTTATATCAAACTGTTATTTTTTTCCGATCTTCATCCATATTCTATGCGCTAGTTGACAGACAGGTGTTTTTTGTTACCTCCTTGTCGAACTAATCTAACGCAGAGGACAGTGCAGTGTAGCCAATGGTGGCATGGAAATGTTTTTGTCTTTCATGTAGTGCATGTTTTATGTCTGAAAAAGTTTTTTGTTAAAAAGTTCCTCAGACCCCAGGAAGAGTAACTACTGCTATTACAGGAGCTAATGGGGATCTTAATAAACTAAGCTAAGTTTTAGTTAGTTTTTATGTTTTTGTGTATAACTTAGATTAAATACAGGAGTACATGTGCAAGCTTTACTGTAATATATGCATCTTAAATTAATCAGTTAATTGAAGCCACCTGTCTTGTTTTATTGTGTAGGCCAAACTGGCTAAAAACTATGGTATGACCCGAATGGATCCATACTGTAGGATCAGACTGGGCTATGCTGTCTATGAGACACCAACTGCTCATAATGGAGCCAAGAACCCACGCTGGAACAAGGTGATCCAGTGCACGGTGCCTCCTGGGGTTGACTCTTTCTACTTGGAGATCTTTGATGAGGTGAGGAGGTCACAGAGCTTCTGAATGGTTAAACATGGGCACAGCTTTTCAAAGGATGAGCTCTATAGGGTCCTTTTATTTGTGTTTTCTCCTTTTTTTTATTTTATATATTTGTCTATTTCATTTTATCATTATCATATTGTTCAAGTAAGTGGACTGGTTCTTATATAGCACTTTTCTACTCCAGGGTGTTAACCTGGCCCGACCCTGCTTAGCTTCCGAGATCAGATGAGATTGGGCATGCCTAAGGTGGTATGGCCATAAGCTGTGAAATAAGGCAATAACAGAGCTGACAATCAGAGGAAAAAAACTAAAGGACAGAAAGAAGAAAGAAGCAGGGAGAAAACAGGAGAAATATAATAATAATAAGAAGATGGAGCACAATTAGAAAAACATAATGGGTCGAGCACTGGTTTAGCTCACTGGAATGAGCAGGTGACCGTATGCCGCACAGCTGGGAGTGGCCAGACCAGGTTAGAGTCCGACCTGTGGCCCCTTTGCTGCATGTCTTCCCCTCTCTCTTTCCTTCATTGTCCCTATCAAAAATAAAGCCATAAAAAGGCCCAAATATACAGTCAGGTCCATAAATATTGGGACGATATATATATATATATATATATATATATATATATATATATATATATATATATATATATATATATACACACATATATGTGTATATATATGTGTAGATATATATATATATATGTATATATGTACAGGGCTCTAGAGTGCGACCAATATGGTCGCAAATGCGACCAAATTTTTCAATGGTGCGACTAAAAAAATATATATTTTTTAGCGAAAGAAGCAGCAAACTACGCTTCACATTTGATTAAACATCGTCATGAATTCCCTCTGAGTTTTGCTGTTTTGCTTCCATCACGATAAAAATCACACTTCATGCACAGCTCTCTCTCTCTCTCTCCCTGTACTTCAAGAACAGTTTCCCGTCTCAAATCTCTGTTTTCTGCATTATCCATTCGCTTATTACCCACCAGTCTACCGTTGTTTACAGCGCTGTCGGCTGCTGTCTTTTTCTTTTCTTTTTCTTTTTTTCACTTAAATGACCTCGGACAAGAAAGCCTAATTTCTGCTGTTCAATACTGAAGAAATTTAAACTTTTTAAAATTGTGCAAAATTGCAGAATATTTTTAAGGTTATCTGCTATAAAAAGCCAGGCCAGAAAAATTTCCTTCATGTTTTTCTGTGTTTTATTCTCAGTTACATTCACACAAAGGCATCTGCTGTGATGTTCACAATTCTGATGAAGTCTCACATGTATCAGTACTGATAAATGATCAGAATTATAGTATTTCTAACTGTCTGAGGCTATTCAACTTTTGGAGATTTACTTTCCTGGATGATTGAGAATGCATCAAGACGATGTCTGAGGCTAAATTGAATCGAATCAGGACTTTGAGAACTGGAATCGAATGGATTATAGAAATCAGTGATGATACCCAGCCCTAGTGAGTAGCCTAGGCCCGACAGAAGTGGATGTAGCTGTGGGTAATAAGAAAAGTTGAAAAGAACTATTGACAACTTTTTTGTTAAGTTAAGGCCTGATCCATCTGAAATTCATAGGCAGTGCTCTGACACGGTGCCATCAATCTTTGAATGCTGAAAAAGCACAGTGTATCCAGAAAACACATTATATGCTGCAATAAATGCACTGCCCACGTGTCCCCTCTCCCCACTGCCTTTCAGCAGCATGCAGCAGCAAACAGGTCGTCAGAGGAGCCAAGATGATGATTAAGTTTTCTACAATAACATTTTCTACAATATTGACAAAGCACTTTAAGCACAAGATTGTTAGTTAATAATTTAGAAATGAATATTGTCTGTATGGACTGCAACTTCCCCCCCAAAAAAGTGCACATGTAAAACTCTGGTGTTAAGCAATGCGGTTGAAAAATTTGAGTGCGCCTAACTTTTGTGCCGGTGCGCCTAACTTTTTAAACTTTTTAAAGAAAAACATAATAGGTCATCCACTGGAGCACCTGTAAGGTGTCATCCAAATAACAAACAGCATCTGTAAGAGAAAATCCAGTGCAATGCAATTTCTAAACAGAATGCAAACCCAAAGAGCACAACTCCCCCAATGGACATATACTAAAAATTGTTATAATTTTTTAAAATGTTTAATATTTTTATTGTTATTTATTTATTATTATTTTTTAGTTTTATGCTGATATCAGCATTGTTAAAATGGAAATCTGGTGTTGTATGTTAATCTTTTTGTGTAATTGTGAAGTCATATAATGTTGTATTAATAATGTTTTAAAGAGCTCAAATAAAGAAATTGCGCATGTCCCCCCAATCACTAATATATTGCTTTAAAATCTAGAGATGATCCAATGGAAACTAAAGTTGTTTCATAATTTTGTACAAGATGGAGTATATGATTTAGCATAGTCTTGCTGAAATATAAAAGCCCGCCCCTGAAAAAGATGGATGGGAACATGCTCTAAAATCTGTATATACCTTTTAACTAACACGTTGCCATATCACATCGTCCACAGTATTACCGGTACAAACTTTAACACAATATTAAAATGTTATTTAGCTATATCATTGCTATAGGAGTGTCATGTGTTTACGTTCTCTAGTGTGTGCAGCAACAAAACATGCCCAAGCATGTCTGCGAGTAAGACCTGGTGTCAGCCTCTAAGGATTTACTACCTAAAAGGGGGAGCTACTTCAACATCCTCCAATAAAGCACAGTACTATACAAAATATGCAAGAAAACTCTTCAGTTCAGTTCAGTTCATTTTTATTTCAAACATATACATTCACCAACATTTCATAAAATCATTCCATGCAGTTTGAAAAGGAGTAGGCTGAAGTATATACTTATTTAGCCCTACCCCCTCAGGTTTAGATCCTCATCATCTAAATTTGAACAACAAAACGTTTACAATGCCTTCAACTTAGAACATAATAACATCACAAAAAAATAAAATAAAAAAAAATTGTCATGTTCAACAAGAAAATCAAGAAAATAAACATCAGTTTGACTGCTGTCTTGGGTTAATTGCATTTTCTTCATTCTTATACTTATTTAAAATTTCTTTTTTGAGTTTTATTTTAAACTGGTTTATATCACTACTGACCTTTATTTCTTCTTTTAACTCATTCCAAAATTTAACTCCCGCTATTGAAATAGACATCCTTTTCAATGTTGTTCTTACTTTTTGTAATTTTAAATTCCACTTCCCTCTAAAATTATACCTCCCTTCTCTTTCTAAGAACCATTTACTTATTTCGATTGGGAGCATCCCTTTCCTTGCCTTATATATTATTTGCACTGTTTTAAACTTCACCAGATCCTGGAATTTTATAGCTTGCGTCTTAATAAAGAGCGGGTTTGTGTGAGCCCTATACCCCTCCTGATTTATTAGTCTAATAGCCCTTTTCTGCATTATAATTATAGTCTGAATATTACTTATATATGTATTTCCCCAAACCTCTACACAATAACTCATGTATGGTAATAGTAAAGCACAATATAACATATACAATGTTTTCCTATCCAAAAATTGTTTTACTTTCCCCAAGACAGCAATGCCCCGTGCTAACTTTCCCCTCACATAAGTGATGTGTGATTTCCAACAGGCCTTATGATCAATGATCACACCAAGAAATTTTATGGTATTAACCCTTTCTAGATATACATTATCAACACAAATTTCAATATTAATGTTTTTCTTATAGTTTCCGAATAACATAAATTTTGTTTTATTTAAATTTAAGGACAATTCCTTCCTTCTAAAGGTGAAAGAAATTATTTGTGTCTTAACACTTGGAGGCAAAAACACATTGTTGAGTACAAGCAGGCTACAAAGGTGGAGATTAGTAGCTGGTAATGTGCTACCCAGATAAGCATAGCTCTGTGGAGGTGAGGAATACTCCTCTAGCTCTACTCATGACAGGAGAAGCAAATGGTGGAAGGAAATTACTTATGCAGTTACACAGTGGAAAAGAAGGGCTTTTGAAAAGGTGGTTAAAAAGCTTGCCCCAAAATACAACACCCAGGTAAAAAAATATTTGTGTCAGTTTTATTATGTGACAGTATTGTGAACGCTACTAAAGAGTTACAAGGTTATTTGTTAAGCAGTAATTTTTTGCTTAAGATTTCCAGGGAAAAACTGTCTGGGCTGCTTTTATGCTTAAATTTTACTTGCATAGTATCACTGGATATAATGCCATGTCAGTGCTATTGTAGTATAATTCTCCTAGCACAGGGGTCGGCAACCTGCGGCTCTTTAGTCCTTATACTGCGGCTCCACGTGGTTTGGAAAAAAAATTGTAAGTATTTATCTGAAGTGTATTTTATTTGTGTTAGTTCTTTTTGACTTGTAGTTCTAAATTGGAAGATTATTGTGATCTTGAAATATAAAAATAAAATTATACATTATTATTATTTTTCATCGCTCAAAATAAGCGTAACAATCGCATAAACCATACCCGCTGAAATGCTGTGCATTTATCGAAACTTTCAACCCCAGGCAGGCCAAGTATGGATCTTCGGATCCACATACGTATGTGAGCAGCTATTCTCCACCATGAACTATGGTAAAAACAAACACCGCTCACGCCTCACAGATGACAGCTTACTGTCCTGTGTAAAGATGAAGTGACTTCGTACAGCCCCAATTTGCAGACGTTGTGCACAGAGGTTGGGAGCAGAAGTCCCATTGTAAACATACCATGGCAGACGCGACGATGTTTGCATGAACATGTTTTTCAGCATTTCTTTATTGACCACTTTTCACACATGGTTGCTGTACCCACACAGCCGGCTGTAGCTTTTCAGCTCACAGCCCGACACATAACAACACAACAGCCGAGAGAGCACAGACTTTAAGCCGGCAAGGCGTGATTGCGGATGCCGCTCAGGTGTGTCCACCTCCCCTGCAACGGCACTGCAGACCACACCCCGACACACACATTAACCACGTAAAATAAATATTTATCCAGATATTTTGCAAATATGTATTTTTCATTTTTTAGCAGCATTGTGCTTTTTTTCCAATTATTTTTGAAATTCAGGTCAAGACTCCGCTACAGGCTGCAAAATTCCAAAGGTGATATAAGCATGACGGCTCACTACAGTTTTTGTTTGCTATATGAATAATTTAAGTTCAGCTTCAGCTTCATTTAAAAGAGACCTTCAACTGGGTATATCTCCTTTTTTGTTATATTTTTTAAGAGTTCAAAATGTGTTCATGACATAAATACAATTTTATTTTCTCTGTAGCACTTCATGGATTTCATAAGCAACACAATTTAGTTCTTTATACAAAGCATAAAGGTAAAAAGCAATAACAGTGTTATCTTCATTTTAGATGTCAAAAACGTATTTGCGGCTCCCAGTGTTTTCTTTTCCATGGAAACTGGGTGCAAATGGCTCTTGGGGTGTTAAAGGTTGCTGACCCCTGTCCAAGCACCTTGTTTCTGTAGTTTCACCCTTCAAATGAGGAAATGTGTTGCCAAGGATGGACAAAGTAAATGAAACTACAGTTGAAACTACTTTCAAGATTGATTTTGAAAAACTGTGTCAGACAATTTAGGAAAGTGTTTCTGAGCCCATGCAGTGAAATGACAGCCTGTTGGGCTCTCGCTGCCACTGCAGAGACAAGGATCTCAGTGTTAATTTTCAGCCTTTTCCCTTATACACAGAGATGAATCTGGATTCCGTTATTCCTTTGATGATACTATGTATATTAGGTGATGTGCTATTCAAAGAAAATTTTATGTTGAGGAACATTATTCTGGAATTATTTCACAATTTGTAGACAGAGTTTTGCCGAATGATGAACCCCTGCCCATCTTTACTTCTGAGAAACTCTTCTAAGATGTTCTTCTTATAACCAATCAAACACTCACCTGTTGCCATTTAACCTTATCACTTCCAAAAACCTCCTCCAGTTGTATTTTTTCTAGGATCACTTACTTTTTCAGCCTTTTGTTGCCCTAACAACTTATTTAGATAACCTTTATTTATAATTCAAACATCTGATTGCACAAGTTATAAAACCAATGAAACATCAAAGTATGTTTTCTTACATTCTGTCTCTATCAGCAGTGCATATTTATTGATGATAAGGGGTGTACTCAAACGGTACAGGGAAAAGGCCTATAAAAATCTACATTTAAACTTTTAAATCCTAAAGATCATGTTCTAGTGCGCCTCTGGATCATCTTCAGCATGACTCCTACTTTTTAGATCTCTTGGGAGAAGTCCTGTTATGTCCCTTTGTACTTGTTCTTCTGAGAAACGTGCAGTTATGATCCATTATCACAAAATGTAGTCAATTTGAAACAGAAGTTGATAGTTTCTCTGCTTGAGGTTGAGGTCTATGGTGAAATCACACTGAGTACATCAGCGACTGGTAATTTTTTTTTAATTAATTAATTTTTTAAAGATGGCTGCCCTTCCCTGAGTATAGTTCTGCTGGAGGTTTATTTCTGTTAAAAGGAAGTTTTTCCTTCACCAAGGAAAAACCAAGTGCTTGCTCATAAGCAGTTGTGTAGTTGTTGGGTTTTCTTGTAGGGTCTTTACCTTACAATATAAAGTGCCTTAAAGTGACTGTTGTTGATATTTGGTGCCAAAAAAGCTTGAAGGAGAGACAGCTAAATTTAAATCAGGTGTTTTAAATGAGCCTGTTCCCAGAACTTTTTGGTCACATATTATATTCTGAGCTGAACTGAACTGTTGAGTGAATTTTTTTGATACTCAGGTAATTTCCTTGTCTTAAAGCCTAACAAATGAAGAAACCGTTGAATTTGAACTCTGATGCTGTTAATGATCAAGCAGTATACATTTGCATGTATCTACTGACCTGATAATTGTTTTAATGTGTTTTTGCTGATGCACAGAGAGCATTTTCTATGGATGACAGGATAGCATGGACACATGTCACGATCCCTGAAGGCCTAAGGGAGGGCAGAGTGGTGGATGAGTGGTTCAGCCTGAGTGGCCGGCAGGGTGACGACAAGGAGGGCATGATCAACCTGGTTATGTCTTTTACTGTGAGGACATTTACACATACCCTTCATCAGATAAGATGGAAAGTGCATCACACCTCTGTGTGTTAAATCAATGATTTAGTTTTGGTTATGCTGTTACTATGGACCATATTATTCCCGGAAGTAGCATAAGTATTTGGACAATGACACAATTTCCATAAATTGTTTTGTTTAATGTAACAAAAATAATCTTGAAAGCTTGGAACATGATAGCCTTTAATATATATTATTAATTTTTATTTAGGTTCAAGTAAAAGGCTTTAAAAATGATGAAGTCTTGCTTCACTGTCAGGAAAAATCTTGAAAACCATCTTTCATTTCTGTTTTATTTATTTCCATGTAGTGAAACTGTTAACCCTGTCTTTGTGCCAGTCTTTACCAGCAGGAGTAATGACTCAGCCTGTTGTCTTTATGCCATCTGTATATCAACAAGGAGTAGGATACGTGCCCATCACAGGTCAGTCAGTTAATTACTTTTTTCTCTCCAAAACCTTGTATCTAATAAGTTAAAAGCTGGTTCTTGTATAAGCAGTGTCAACTGTGTTCCTAGGAGTTCCTGCAGTCTACAACCAGGGCATGATGCCTATGGCAGTGCCAACTACCATGCCAGCAATTGGGAACCAGGGCCTACCGTGCACGGAGCAGGACCTTAAGGCTCTGCAAGACATGTTCCCCAACCTGGATAAAGAGGTGGTTCGCACTGTACTGGACGCACAGCATGGCAACAAGGATGCTGCCATCAACTCTCTGCTGCAGATGGCTGAGGAGCTCTAACTATACAAGACAGTCTGAAACCAGACATGCCAACAGATGCATGCATTCACAGTGAAAGTAGTCTATACACAGAGATCCACCCCTTCTCTTATAGACATGTTTGTACTCCTCCCACAGTAATATACTCTCACACACTGCAGCAGCAGCTGAGTTCCCAAAAGAATTTTGTTTCCAGTTCAAATGAGGTTCCAGAGTGCTTAAACTCAACTCTGCTCCCAAGTTCTGACAGAGTCATTTTGGTATAACCATTATAACTTACTGGGTGTTCTAACCTCTGATCACAGGATTGGATTTTCACAGTCCACCATCTATTCATGTTGATGCTTTCGTAAACGTATGTTTTGCACCTGCCGTAACTGCAGTAAATCGCAACCTACTTCTGTATTATTGGTATCTGTAAAGTGTGTAGTGCATTTCAAATTAATCATTGTGTACATATATATAGAAATGTATGCAGAAATAATAATTAATGAATGACTACCCTGGTTAGAAGAAATCTTTTGTCCACTGTGAGTCATCTCTATCAATGTTTGCCATCACTAAGTCAGAACATGAAGGTTTGATGTGCAGTTACTTTCCAAATGAACTCCAGAGATAGAAGGCAGTACAAAATGAAGAGGTCACTTTGCTACTGATATCTGAATGGAGGTCAACAGTATGACATCTGCAGAGGTTTTAAGACCAACAAAGCTCCTTGGTGACGCTGTATTCTAATCCTAAGTCTTCTATTCACACTTGTAACCTGCCAACATTTTGTCTGCCAAAGTTCTTGTCTATGAGACTGTCAGTCTGCAAAACTATTAATGTTTAAAGTGCAGTCGTGTCATGTGATTCTGTTATTTCAGTGTACTACACATCTTTAAGTCCAGAAACTTTGGTATTCAATTGGTGTTCGCTGATTTCAGAATATTCATTCATTTATTTATCTAGCATGAATTGCAGTCATATATCACTAGACAAGAACAAGTAGTGCACATGTTTTTTAAGTGAGAAGCTGATGCAGAAGCCAGCCGATAGCAGATGTAATGGAAATGGAATATAACCTTTCTGTAAGATTGTTCCCTTCACAATGTCAAATTTATCAAAAAGTGTTAAACCGCTATTTTATTTTTTTTTTGAAAAGTAAGTATTTTTCAAACCTTTGTGTTCTTTGATGTTCAATCCCCACAAAGACTTGGTAAAAATGTTCATGTTGCAGAAAGGACTTTAATTTTTATCACCAAGAAAAGACAGTTTACATCACAGTGGTATGTTGTGATACAGAAAAGGAGCATTTGTTCAACCAGAGATAAGAAAACGTGGTACAAAGAGTGTCAAAGGTGGTCTTAGCCATCGTAAAGCATTCAAGTTACTGATGATCAGCGTCTCCTGCGGCGCTGTGGTTTGGGCGTTGTTCCTTCCACGCATTCTGTTTTGATGCACTGGCATGACTGTGCCATGGTGTAGCTGTGCTGCAGCTTAGACCCATCAGCACAGGTAAGCTCCACCTGCTCCACACTGGTGGTGGCTTCTTGGCAGCACTCGCAATTGTGTACCATTGTGTTGGCTGCCATAGAATACCTGAACACACACACAGAAAGACCAGTTGATGAAGAAAAATATGAATGTTCCTTACAATGCCTAATCCTCAGTGGGTGAGGTTTAAAGATAATTATTACTTTAATGTTGCACTCATAAATACTAGTTATTATTGGTAAGTAAAGTTCACTTACAGCAGATACATAATAGTGTATTCTTACTAGTCTTTGGTATGCAGTAAAAAAAAACAAAAAACAGATGAAATACTCTCAGAATACAGTGAACATGTAGCAGGCAGTTAAGGGAAATGAAGGCAATCTTGGTTAAATTTAAAATAATAGACTTACATGGAGAAACTGTCACAGTGTCCGGCGCAATATGTGATGTTAACTGGCTGTGCACTCTTGCAGTTGTTCAGTTCAATGATTCTCTGCTCCTTCTGGGTCTTACACAGACTTATGTTGCCTGGAACACATGACAGCAGTTGCACACTCACATGATGCAGTTTTAAACTTTGTTCTTAACATGTATTTAGTTATTTAGTTTGATGGCTTACACGTTTTGCAGCACCCATTGGCATCTGTTGTTTCAGTGCCCTGGAGGAAGAAGACATTTCATGTTGTGTGAAATATTCAGCAGTAAAACGCAAAATCCACTAATCTGATCTGTAAAAGTCTAATAAACTCACAGGTTCACAGTCCAAGGGATTAAACGGAGGACAAGTAGTCTTGGTTTCCTTGGTAACAAGCTGTCCATTGAGCTTCTCACAGGTATATTGCACACATTTGTTATTAGGAGGTATGTAAGAGCTGTTGACCTGTAAAACATGAAAGTTAGAACCAAGAAAGTTGTCACAAAGAGACCATCTATCACTTCTGGCTCAAAACAGAGGGTACCTGCATGTCATCTCATTTCAAAAATAGAGAAGGTCTGATAACTCAGTTTGATTTAGTTGCAATTAATAGGTTCCTGCTTGTTTGCTTATTGTTGGTTTTTGTTTTGTTTTTGTTTTTTTACACTTTTTTGGCTTTGAATTTATAAGCTTTTGTTTTTTAGGTTCTAAATTGCTGATTAGTTTTTAAGAAAGAGAAAGAAAGGAGTGCTGCTATGCTGCTAATAATGCTAGTATTTATTCGCTGTTGGTTGCAGTACTGACCTCAATAACATGCACCGTCACGTTGTCAGTTGTGGTGAAAATACAGTCCGTCTGAACACATGTTCCACAGCACTTTCCTGGTTCAGTCTGATATTCATAACCCTGCGAAAGAGAGGGATAAGGAGAGTAAGAGAGCTTTGTAACAAAAGATAACAGTATGTGTGTGTTTGTCTAGACCTGAGTATGCTGGAATATGCTCCACTGTGGCTGAATTAAAACATATCTGCATGTGAAGGACTCTACCACTTATCACAAATGCTTGAATACAGTTCTTGCTAAGGGGGCACAGCCAGTTAGTAGGTTTAAGGGCCAATTACTTTTTAGCATAGGGTCAGGTATAGGTTTTCATAGGTTTTGCTTTCTTTTTTTCATTATTTAAAAACTGCATTTAATATTTACTTGAGTTATCTTTATCTAATGTTAAAATTTATTTGATTACCTTAAACATCTAAGTGTGGCAAATATGCAAAAAACGAAAAAATCAGCAAAGGGCAAAAATGTTTTATCATTACTATTTGCACAACAAAAGTAAAGAAGAAAGCTAGTTTATAAAGGATAGGGTAAACACATATATACTTAGAGGCTAATAAGTTTCAAGTTACATGACAATAAAACTTGAAACTTATTTGTTAATGATGCCTTCACAAAGTTCTTAAAGAGAACCTGTGCTCTTTTTCAGATCTGTAGTCATGTTCTTGGACTATACGAGAGTAGCGTTTCAAAATTCATAGTTCTTAATAATGTTTATCCTTAGTTCATTATCTGAAACATGTATTTTTAATTCTTCTGTCACCTTAAAGGTATATTAGCCAACTTTCTATTGAATGGCTCCACCTCACTAAGGAAACATTTGAACAACAGGTGGGTGGTGTTTCTGTGTTCCCAGTAAAAGCTGTGCACCTGAGTGGTCCATATTAGTGATATCCAATCTCAGTGACATCATATTGAGTTACTAGTGAAAAAAAAAAAAAAACACCAGCAGAAATGGTGTTTAGAGAAGTCTGAAGGATTGCGTGTGCATAAATATGTTGGCCTCATTATTTCAAGCTACAGATGTGTTTAATGTAACATAGTAATACCATTTTGTTTTGTTTTGGAGTCGTTTGGCCAAGTTTCACAAATCTGTTCATTTCAATTCACATCTATGGTCCTAGTTTTTTGGTGCTATTGTACTGAACATTGTACTGAACATTGTACTGAACATTATACTGGGGGGCAACCGTGGCTCAGGGGGTTGGGAAGCGCACCTGTAACCGGAAGGTCGCCGGTTCGATCCCCGGCCTTTCTGTCCTGGTCGTTGTGTCCTTGGGCAAGACACTTTACCCTACCGCCTACTGGTGTTGGCCAGAGGGGCCGATGGCGTGATATGGCAGCCTCGCCTCTGTCAGTCTGCCCCGGGGCAGCTGTGGCTACAACCATAGCTTGCCTCCACCAGTGTATGAATGTGAGCGTGAATGAATAATGGCATTGTAAAGCGCTTTGGGTGCCTTGAAAAGCGCTATATAAATCCAATCCATTATTATTATTATTATTATTATTATTATACTGCGATTTGCTCAGGCTTGCTTGCTGGTGTGAGGTGTGGTGTGATGATTCCTCTTTATGATAGTAATGAATGTGTCATGTGAGTTGATATGTGAATGAGCTTACAGCAGAACAGTTTTTGTTGCAGATGACAGGTTCACAGGTAATAACGTTCAGCTTGGTGACAGGATCCATTTCGGGGCCACAGTAACATTCCTGGCAGGGCCCGGGTGTAAATGACTCTGACATTGTTGATGTTTCTCCAGCTCCTGATGGTGCTGTTGTTGTTACTGATGGTTGTTCTGCCATTGATTGTGCTTCTGGTGCTTCCAGCGGGGGTTCTGATAGTGTGTCTGGCGTTGGGATCTTGGCACCAGGCTAAAGAATTGTATGTTATATATTATATAAATAGCTTCAAGGAATCTTTCATACCTCTATATTTATTTTAAGCCTTATCGTAATGATGGGTATAAAACAAAGCAAGTTCAGCACAGAAAGAGTTAGCTGGCTTGACAAAAATCTAAAACACCAGTCAAAGATATCATATATATTAGGGGGTGTTTTACATGTCAATTGAGCACTACCAGAGATCATATCAGGGAGGTGAGTGATAGAGATCTATAAAGAATATAAAAAATAACAACATAATATGACACTTTGGCAACAAATAGGACAAGAGATGCTGGATATTTGATCAACACAAGTGCACAGGGCAGTAAAATAAATGCATTAACTAAAGTTATAAGCACATCGTGCGGTCTCTGTGCTGTTTTTTTATATTTACCTCCACATTAGATCCCTGATACTTCAAACTGCACGGGCTGAATAAACATTAAAGTTACTTGGTGTGTTCAGCTCTGACACTCTTCCATAGCCTATGTGAAGTATTGCCTACAAATGTAACTGATTCACTTTTTGTTCTCCAATAGCTGCGATTGAAATTAAGACCTAACGTAACCATCTGAATACATGCAAATTCCAGTGAAAGTGCCTCACACAGTTTTCACTGTTGTAACTTTACACCTGGGCTTCATTCAGTGGTTAGTCAGGCACAGTTTAAAAAGTTGAATATACTGATGTAAGTCATACACTTCAGCATACTGCACTTGATTATGGATATAATTCAGGACAACCGATGGACCTTTTTTGATGTATTAGGGAAAACCACTTATTGTTTCCAGAGTTTGAACTATGTGCTTACCTTGTATTCAGTCATATTATAGACACACACACCTTTAGGAACTGCAGACACAAAGAGACATGGGTTTGATTAACATTCACACCTATTGCATTGATGATCTGTTATAGTTAACACTGTACTAGACTCCATCCATCCATTCATTCATTCATTCATTCATTCATTCACTTCCTTATCAGGGTCATTCTTGCTACTTATAACACACAAGTAGGAAGAACATTCTTTAGTATCATAATTAGGTATCTTTCTTCAGAACATTATAATTCAACAACAGATAGGACAGGCTGATAGATTAGAGTGACATACCACACTTGTAGGATAGACAACAGGTGCCATTGGTAATGCTCAGTTGGAAGCCCGGCAAGCACGTGGGTGGAGCAGGGCACAGGTTTATATTGCATTCTGTTGTAAAAGGAATGAGAACTTGTCAGAATGTGATGATGAAGATTTGCAGAATTTTCTATCTGATAACAATGACTTAAAGAACCAGGAAATCAATTCTGTATGTTTACATGATTAAGTACAAGTTGGGAAGAGATTTTGCTGAGCCAAGCTCTCTTTTAATTCAATTCAATTTTATTTATATAGCTCCAAAACACAAAAATAGTTGCCTCAGGGCACTTTATGTTGTAAGGTTAAGACTTTACAATATTGTAAGGTCTTACCCCAACAGCCAGATAACCCCCTATGAGCAAGCACTTTGCTGACAGTGGGGAGGAAAAACTCCCTTTTAACAGGAAGAAGAACCAGCCTCAGGGAAGGGCAGTTATCTGCTGTGACCAGTTACGGGTAAGAGGAGAAAGACAGGACCAAACACAAGCTGTGCAAGAGACCCAAAGATGAATAATATCTAATGATTAATTTCAAAGTGGTGTATGAACGTGTATGCCTGCCATTTTACTTTTAAATATCCTATGAACAACAAGTAAGCCAGCAGCCTGAGAGTGAAGCACTGTGTTGACCTTATATGGTACTGTGAGGTCCACATATACTCATATGCCAGAAGGTTGGTTGTGTATTCCAGCACAGTGGAAGGGCTGGACAGGGCCATAGAAGGTCCTTACGAGCAGGACCGATATCTTCTACTAAAGACTTCATTGGGGTGATGACACCCTAACTGCCAATAGCATTGGGATGAAATCCTTGGATCTATTATCAGACCCTACGTGCACGACAATGAACAGGCTCGTGTGGATTCAGGTAGTTCCTCAAGGATAAAGGAAATAATATCATTGACTGGCTTCTAGGATTACCTGACTAAGTCCCATATAACACCTCTGCAACATTTGGTCCATCCAACACAAACAGGTTGCACTTCAGACTGTCCAGGAACTCAGTTATACCCTGATCCAGACCTGGGAGGAGACCCCCAGGACACAGTCGGTGATCCACTACCCTGCGCCGTGAAGTGCTTGGCATTTCCCATCATGGTGTCCCCCGGGAGACCATCTATATATTTGACATTGCCAGATTTAAGCACATGGGCTCCATACAAACTGCTAAATACCATTTTGCGTTGCTGCAATGAAATTTTACAAAATGGACTAGCCTGCCACATATTTTTTTCACTTTGATTTTTGGGGTGTCTTTGAATTAAGCCCTCTGTTGGTTGATAATCTCTGTTTCTATCAAATAATATTACATGCTTTTAGTCCTAAAACATCCATCTTTATCAGTTGAGAAAACCAGCATGACCTTTGTCCCCTGAGATCTGATGTGTGTTCCTTCAATTATTTTGAGCAGTGTTCCAAAACATTGTGGTCAACAAATTAATGTGAATGTAGTCTTTTTTTTTTCTAAACAACCATGTGATGATTTCAAAGAAATGCAATAAGTATATTGGCACAAACTCTGTCGATTTTGATTTTTCATTTTCATTATTATTCACTGACTGAGTTGGAGATATAAGATTAGAACCAGGGGGATAGAACTAAGGTGTCTCTGAAAAGCAAACAGAAATGCAAATCTGCATATTTTCCATAATACTAAATAATTAAATTATGGATGTACCAGGCATGAGACTACCTCCAGGTGTTATCTGGCATATTAGGCTCAGAGGGTAGAGTGGGTTGTCCACGAACCGAAAGGTTGTTGGATTGATGCCTTACTCTTCCAGTTTGAGTATTTGAGTATCCTAAGTTGCCACTGATGCATCCAATGGAGTGTGAGTGTGTGCGTAAATGTCGGACAGCACAGAGAGATGGATAAAAGTGCTGTGTGAATAATATGTGTGATTGACTATACGAGTCTTGTAATAAAAACACACTTTGAGATGAAAATTGAGTATAAAGACTGTACTAGTCCCAAAAAAGGCAATTTTCATCAGTGTCAGTCATCCATTTGTGTGACATCAACTGCAAGACAGTATCTAAAGCTAGTTCAAAGACACTATAACTGACCACATGACTGTGTTGTGCAGCAGTTCACTGTATTGTTGACCAGTTGCTGGCCAGGTTCGCTGCAGTTAGGACTTTGTACAGACTGGCACTGAACAGGCTCACACTGGACGCTCATGGAATCCTTGTCACAAACACAGGTTTGGCAGTCACTTGTCCAAGTCTCACCCAGCTGTTTAAAAGAAACACACCAATTCAGATTCACACATCTTATTTATTGTTAAGAATGCATGAACATAAGAACAATTCTCACCTGTTTGGGTTTTCCATCAGGTCCAACACAAGCTGAAAGGCAATCACAGACAGTAGCAGGTGATGTTTTGGAGAAAAATATTCCAAAACCCAGAAAAATAGTGTTTTATAGAATCTCGTCTTACCACAGGTGTCAACACATATGTCATGTACTGTGTTGAATAATGTGGTACCATGAGGACAGAAGCAACCTTCCTTAGTGTCGTTACTGGATGCCGCTGTTTGATATGCCATGTTGTATCTGATGGGAAAATGAATTAGCCCAACATAGTAAAGACCCTACAAACAGAGATTGGGCTAATCTTGATTAAAAATAATAAAATATTTAATTAATCCTACTATCAAAATATTGCATAAAAATGTAGTGTTTTTGAAATATACACATCACTAACTTCCCCAGGATCATTAAACAAACAAAAGTCCTTCACACTGATATAGTTTACACTACCCGTTATTGCATGTAGGTTCTACAGATGGACCACAGGGCATGTACACTTTGTTGCTTGGACACTTGTGCTCTGAAAGATGGAAGTATGTTAAGAGCACATTCTTCAGAACCGCAAAAACCGTAGTGTTATAAACTATCAACTGTATGCATATAATATTTATATCTCACCACAGAGCCCATTGGTAGCATTTCTCCAATCAATACAGATTCCTTCATTAGAACATTCAGTGGCATAAGCCTCCAGACTGCAGCAGCTGTTTTTCCCAAGATTGCAATTGTCAAACACACATGATGTCACAAATGGTCCTGGAGGTACAACTGTGTGGCATGGTGCAAATAAACTAGAAGGGACATACAAGCCAGAGTACAACAGGAAAATGATTATTCACAAAACGTCTAAAAACAGAAAAAAAGGCAAAAAACCAAACAAACAAAAAACAAAATCTAAAAACATTCATGCATCATATAATGACTAAAAACATCCATACGTGTAGTAGGCCAGTTACTTGCCTCAGTGCTATCGCTTAGCTTATAAACTTCACTACAAAAAGTGAAGAAACTAGTGTTTGATCAATTTTTTCTGTGTTTTTGTTTTTGGTAAATGGACTGGATAGTGCTTTTACCAAAACAAAAATAAAATTGGTAAGAAGAATGGACAGTACTTGTCTACTCTACCTAAGCACTCATGCCTCATTATGAACAACATCCCTAATTCAGACAAGCACTTTCTTTTATATGCGTGTTAAGTGTTTTCAATCTAACATCCACATGCACTGACACTCCAATGGATGCATCAGAGAGCAACTTGAGGTCAATATTTTGCCCAAGGATATTTGGCATACAGACTGGAGCAGCCAGGGATCAAACCACCTACCTTTCAATTAGGAGTTGACCTGCTCTACCTCCTGAGCTACAACCACCTAGACTGCTGCTCAGCCCACAAATGTGGATTCTTTACAAATGTGGTACCATTTTATAAAGCTTGGCCTTCAATTTGGAGACTGTACTAAATAATAAACCACTTTAGCAGGGTCCATGCTCACAGTTGTTTTTGATCAAGCACCAATAAGGTACCAGAAGCTCAAAACCAGTCAATAGTCAATAGAGTAAGCTGTAAGGCATTTGCAGAGAAGATTTGACAAGTTTTTCATGGGCGCATACACTAAACTCAGTGGCTCCATTTAAGGGGAAATAAACAGGCTTTCCAACACTATGATTTAGTGTTGCAGCAGCCTACACCTATTGCAGCATAACTAAGCGAGGATTCAGGGTCACCTGATCCAGCCCTAACTATATGCTTTAGCAAAAAGGAAAGTTTGAAGCCTAATCTTAAAAGTAGAGATAGTGTCTGTCTCCCGAATCCAAAGTGGAAGCTGGTTCCACAGAAGAGGGGCCTGAAAACTGAAGGCTCTGCCTCCCATTCTACTTTTAAATACTATAGGAACAACAAGTAAGCCTGCAGTGTGAGAGCGAAGTGCTCTAATGCTGTGATATGGTACTATAAGGTTATTAAGATAAGATGGGGCCTGATTATTTAATACCTTGTATGTGAGGAGCAGGATTTTGAATTCTGGATTTAACAGTGAATGAAGGGAAGCCAATATAGGAGAAATATGCTCTCTCTTTCTAGTCCCTGTCAGTACTCTTGCTGCAGCATTTTGGATTAACTGGAGGCTTTTCAGGGAGTTTTTAGGACATCCTGATAATAATGAATTACAGTAGTCCAGCCTGGAAGTAATAAATGCATGAACTAGTTTTTCAGCATCACTCCAAGACAAATTGTACCTATTTAATAGATCAGACTGGAATGGATGACTGGAGAACTGTTTACTAGTAATAGAACTAGGCTAAGTCATTCAGTACTGTCTCAGTTTTGTCCTCATCTGTATGCTCTGCCACTTTATGATACATACTATTGATTTAGAATATTTGTAGCGCTCCTTCACAGGGTGTCAACTTGACAGTCAATTTGGAAAGAAAATACCATTATACCACATACCCCAAATCAATTTGTTCTACATGTGCAGAATAAGCACATTTTTCTATCTACCAAAATAAAAACTATAAAGAGTTTGCTGAACAGTTTGTGGTTCTCTTTACCTGCTAGTTAGTAGATCACAGATAGCAGGTTTACAAACAGGTGGTGTTGAGTGTGGGGGGTTTGATGTAGTTCTGGGTGTTGGTGGGGTTGTGGGGATAACACAGGGTGTATCTGGGACCTGCCACTCGCCTGCAGTGTCTGAGCAACTTCCCACCTGGCCATTTGGAGAACGGCATTCATTGCTCTGGGAGTTGTCACAGGTACCTAGTAAAGGAAAGGCAGCAGAATGAAACCAGAAAAAAAGCCTAAGAAAGAAACTGATTATATGATCAATATCAAAGGTATGTAGGCATACTTACATACTTACACACTTTTTTTCTTATCTAAGCTTCACTCTTATTAAATTAACAGGTTGTTCAAGACATGTACAGATATTTCTTTAAATGTGAAATTAGTTAAAATTTCAGAACAAACATAATTTTTAGCGGCAATCAAAATGTTTTACACACACTACCGGTCAAATGTTTTAGAACACCCCAATTTTTAAATTTTTTTATTGAAAATTATGCAGTTTAATGTCTCACTGCACTCTGAAATGAAAGCATAGGACAAAATGATCAAAATGTATTCTAAACTTTTGACTCATCAAAGTAGCCACCTTTGGCAGATATAACAGCTGAACACCCCCGTGGCATTCTTTCTACAATAGAAATCAAATATTGTTCAGAAAGTTCTTCTCATATCTGTTGCACAAGTTCCCCTAAATGTGGACCTTGTAGGTTGCTTTGCTTTCACTCTTCTGTCCAGTTCATCCCAAACCAGCTCGATGGGGTTTAAGTCTGGAGACTGTGCTGTATGCTCAACAGCATACAAAAATCCTGCATGATGAACCAAAGATTTCACATTTTGATTCATCAGTTCAAAATAAATTCTTCCAGTCTTCAGTAGTCCAACAGCAGTTTTTCATGGCCCAGGCAAGCCTCTTTGTCTTATTCTGACATCTTAGGAATGGCTTTCTTGCTGCAGAATCGAAGTCTTCTCTTCACAGTTGAAACTGAGACTTGCTTACTACGACCACTATTAAACTGTGCTTGAAGCTGTTGTCCTGTGAGCCGCCAATCACACAAGCTGTTAACTCTCAGAAACTCTGATTCATTTGTGGCTTTGGGTCTGCCAGACCTTTTCCTGTCAGTTTGTTTCTTGCACAAAAAAGTTGAGCCCGTCCCATCTCGATCAAGTGAAGAGGACAATGATGTGACCGTTTCAGGAGATGATAAAATATTTCTTAACACCCCGATAGCTTGCTGAAGAACTCGAGTTTCTTCTCCCCCCTCCATGCTGTCAGACACTTGAAAGTGACCCGCGTGTGCTTCTTGGTCAATCACAGCGGTACAGACACCCAGCCTTCCGTTTCCATTAAACTCCTTCCGTTTCCACTATACTCTTTCATTCACATACATTATTCTCTTGCATACATATATTTTCTTCTGACATGTATGCATTCTCTGCTTACATACATATATTATTTGTGAGGTTAAATGCATACTGAATGCATGTAAATGAGAGCAAAATGTAGGAATGCATAAATGAAAATGCATGTATGTTAGAGTGAAAATTTGTAAATATGTACATTAAAATACATGTATGAGAGAGCACAATATTGCAGTGTGTGTGTTAAATATGTGTAAACATGAGAATAAAAATATCTAAATATAAAAATTAAAATAAAACTATATGAGAGTGAAAGTATATGTATGTGAAAGAAAAATATATGTATGTGAGAGTGACAATACGTGTGTCTGACAGAAGAATATATGTATGTGAGAGTGAAAATATATGTATGTGAAAGAAGAATGTATGTGTGTGAGAGTGACAATATGTGTGTCTGACAGAAGAATATATGTATGTGAGAGTGAAAATATATGTATGTGAGAGTGACAATACGTGTGTCTGACAGAAGAATATATGTATGTGAGAGTGAAAGAATGAATTTTGGCTTGTACGGCCCCTCATAGATTAGAGTTAAATTTGATTGCAAGTGGCTGGGGAATCTTTTATTATTATTATTATTTGGCTTATTAATGGTCATTGTTTAGGCCTGGGTGAAAGATTGGGAGAAGCGTTCTCTAACTCACCACATTGTCCCTCTGTGTTTCCTTCAAAGAGGGAGTAGGGAAGGTCAATGCTGAATGAAGAGCCTGAATAGACTATTTTTGCACTGATGTCCTGTAACTCCAATGTGGTGATTATATCTGTGCTAGTAATGTGCAGGACAGAATTGCTATAGGCAGGATAGATCTTTTGCTGATTCACAAACACCTGTAGGTAACAACACAATTTACGTTAGAAAATAGTGTGAAATAAGCACAATGTTATTATGCTACACATTGTACTCATTTGCAAGATTAACCATTAGATCAGCTTTCGCTTTGTCAAATTGAATTATTGCTTACCACATTAGTTGATACTCCTGAAGACGTCAGCTGAGTCAAAACCACTTTGAAGGATTTATATGCAACAGTAAGAGCCTTGGGACAGAATGTGCTGTTTGATGGATCACAATCACGATTAACTACAATAGTCAGGTTATATTTAGCAATAATCTCTTTGACCAGGTAGTAAGAGCAATTCTCATTGAAATTGTAGGATTCTCCATCAAATGTTAAGTAGTGGGATCCACACCAGATACTGCACACACCTGCAGGGTGAAAAGAATCATGTATAGAAATGTTAAGTAATAACTGGAACAGGAAAAATAGGCAAGTGTCATAAGTAAACAAAAGAACATACTATAGATCTGCCTAAACAGTCAGAATGCAGGCTGATGTAATTTTATTTATAAAGAACATTTAATACAAGGTTGGCCAAAGTGCTGTAGATGAAACAGAGTGTTGCACAGTAACATAAAAACTTCACTATACATATATGGACACATGCCCACTCACAACAAGAAATGTGCCACGAAAAGACAATAGACAATAAATGCCTAAATAACTAACAACAACATGAATGGTAATCATGGCCATTGATCACTGGTGGCTTTTCATGTATTTACAAGCCTCAAGGCTCTGACACAAGATTATCTGCAGTATATCAAAGTGACAGATTTCATAGTTTGTATTTATACACACTATAAATACAGTGTATATTTATATTTTGGTGTATATTTATATTATACATAATTCAGCTTACATCGACATTCATAGTGAGGGCAGCATCCATCATCATCAGAGATCTTAGCAGCACTGCGTCCATTGGTACAGATTGGCTGCTGCATAGTAGGACAGACTGTTGGCATCATTATAATCTTCCCATTAATGCAAGTAGCTGTAGTGCAGTTGCCGGCATCCCAGGACTCTCCATTCTGAATAAGGATTGACAAACAAAAAGCGTTTTAGGAGACCATGGGTTTGTTTAAAAATACACTGTCTTTCAAGTCTATTTTCGTAATCTCATTTGGGTTTATAATTATTCTTATCCCAGACATATGCTCTTTTATTTATTTATTTTTTGCATTTTGCACATATCTAAAATATATGTTTATTTATTGTGAAAGTTTTCGACCCACTTTTTACATTTGTAAATCTGTGAAGTAACAGTAAAGCTGAATCTGAATCCAAGTCACCAGATAGGTTAATATGTGAAAGAACCCTCACAGGCACAGAACATGCTAACAAAGAGCCCCAACTTGTTTTCAAACCAGAAACATTCATCCTGTGAGGCAGCTGTGCTAGCCACTGCTTGAATGTGCCACTGTGTTTCTTTTCTGCATTTCATTTTTTTTTTTTCAGCTTAGTGCACCGCTGTACACAGTGGTGCACTAAGGTAGGCCTATTATCAGCAAATCAAGACCAATTACACCATGGACTTGGAATTACCAAATGCTCTATTGCAGATGTACAGGGTGGGCCATTTATATGGATACACCGTAATAAAATGGGAATGGTTGGTGATATTAAAGTCCTGTTTGTGGCACATTAGTATATGTGAGGGGGCAAACTCCTCAAGATGGGTGGTGACCATGGTGGCCATTTAGAAGTCGGCCATCTTGGATACGGCTTTTGTTTTTTCAATAGGAAGAGGGCTATGTGACACATCAAACTTATTGGTAATGTCACAAGAAAAACAATGGTGTGCTTGGTTTCAACGTAACTTTATTCTTTCATGAGTTAATTACAAGTTTTTTCTTTGTTCACAGCCATTGACATCTCGAAGAGGTTAACACGTGAGGAGCGGATCGAAATTGTGTTGATATCTGGTGAATGCAGTAACCGGGTCATTGCAGCAGATTTCAATGCAAGACACCCTACGAGACCACCCATCTCCCATGCTACAGTTAGCAAACTGCTTGCTAAGTTTCGTGAAACTGGTTCAGTGTTGGATTTGCCAAAATGTGGACGCAAGAAAACTGTCACTAATGAAGAAACATCAGTGGCTGTCCTAGCTTCATTCAGCAAGAGCCCACAGCGTAGCACTCGCGCATGTCACTGGAGAGTGGCATTAGTCGAACATCCCTTCGGCGGATATTAGCTACTCACAAATGGCACCCTTACAAACTCCAGCTACTGCAGCATCTCAATGAGGATGACCCAGATCGGCGCACAGAATTTGCAGAATGGGCAAAACAAAAATTGGAACAGGACCCTCAGTTCACGCAGAAGATTTTGTTCAGTGATGAGGCAAACTTTTATGTGAATGGTGAAGTTAACAAATAAAACCACCGCTATTGGTCTGACACTAACCCACATTGGATGGATCCCTTCAAGACTGCTGGAACAACAAAAGTGATGGTTTGGTGTGGTATATGGGGTACAACGATAGTGGGTCCATTCTTCATCAATGGAAACCTCAAGGCCACTGGATTTGAAATTGCTACATGATGATGTGTTTCCCTCTTTATGCACGTGAAGCTGGCACGTTCCCTGAGTTTTTCCAGCAAGATGGTGCACCACCACATTATGGGTGCCAGGTCTGAGCATTCCTAGATGAACAGTTTCCTGGAAAGTGTATTGGTTGTCGTGGGCCAGTTGAATGGCCCCCAAGGTCTCCCGATCTGACCCCCTTAGACTTTTATCTTTGGGGTCATCTGAAGGCAATTGTCTATGGTGTGAAGATACGAGATGTGCAGCACCTGAAACTACGGATACTGGATGCCTGTGTTGGCATTTCTCCTGTGTGTTGCTATCAGTGTGTGAAGAGTGGGAGAAGAGGGTTGCATTGACAATCCAACACAATGGGCAGCACATTGAACACATTTTATAAGTGGTCAGAAACTTGTAAATAACTCATGAAAGAATAAAGTTACGTTGAAACCAAGCACACCATTGTTTTTCTTGTGACATTACCAGTAAGTTTGATGTGTCACATGGCCCTCTTCCTATTGAAAAAACAAAAGTTGTATCCAAGATGGCCGGCTTCTAAATGGCCACCATGGTCACCACCCATCTTGAGGAGTTTGCCCCCTCACATATACTAATGTGCCACAAACAGGACTTTAATATCACCAACCATTCCCATTTTATTACGGTGTATCCATATAAATGGCCCACCCTGTACACTCTCTGCTTTACAGCCTCTCAACTGGTATTCACCAAGGCATCACAGTGGTAAATGAAAAAATTACATATAGCTATTACTGCAGACATGTTGACTGTGTCACACCAGCACCAAAGTGGTATTTAACAAAAAGCCCGTACATTGCCCTCACTCAATAAATAATAAAAACATATGTAATTATATCACACCTGTCTCGGTGGATACACATCATTGCAGGCATTTTGAGTAGATGAAGTTATTGATGTACTTGAAGTAAAGGAGGCAGGAATAGTTGTTGTCAGAGGTACTGAGCTGGAAATTGTGGCCTTTGTGGTAGTGCTGAATACTGTAGTTGTAGAGTGTGCAGTAGTGGGCACACTTGGTGTCACAGGACATGGACTGGATTGTGTCTCAATTTCACAAGATGCATTGCAAATTGCAGCATAACACCACCCTAAGCCATCAGTGACATTGTACACCAAGTCCCCTTTGAAAAAACAAACAAAAACAAAACACAGATAATTAAACAAGCGCTGTATTGGTATCCAACTGGACAGACTGGATGCTCAAAGATTTAACGTCTGTCAAATTAACAGGTTTTGCTATGTCCATTTCTACCTAAAGACTGATATGCATTTTCTTCATGAAAAACCCTGGAATTTAGAACAATATGCATTCAAATAAGAACTTCAGATGAGAATATAAAACTATAAATTTGAGGTAAGATAATGAATGAAAACAACACTGAGGGACTTAATGAACTATATACAGTGACACACTGTACAGAAAGTTCCCCAATTACCTATGAAACCCATGCTGGTTTTTGTGGAGACCATTCAGACAGCCAGATAGTAGTAACATGCAGCTGAAGTTAATGTGTCACCTGCTCTGGCCCCAGAAATAGAATCATCTATAATAGTTGGGGTCTACCATAATGACTATAAAAATAGCTAGAAATAACCTAATTTTTTCCTTGAAAAGAGTGTTGCCAAGTGGGTAACATAAAGGTGTACCAAGGCTTCTGTTCTGGACTACACTTCTTCCTCACAATCACCTGTTTTCCTGGCTGTCTGGGGAGAATCTGCTATAGGACAGCTAACTGGGACTAAAATTGAAATTTAAAACAAAAACAGAGGTGCCCTAACAACATGTGTTCAGACATAAAGAAAAAGGAAAATAATAACAAAAATGAAAAATAACCTACCAGCATGATGCGAAGCTCCATTGACAATGCATACACATAGTGTCGAAGTTGTATTAAGGGGTGATGGAGAAGCAACTGTGGTTGTGGTTACACTGGGGTTTACACTAGTTGTGTAAACAGTTGTGCTACCTGGAAGTGTCTCTGTTATAGGAGCAATAGAAGTTGTACCTCTAGATGTTGAGGGTAAAATAGTTGTGTTTAAAAGAGAAGGATTTGTAATTACAGTTGAGGAAAACGATGATGCTGTTACAACAGCTAAAGTTGATGCAGCTGTGGTAGAGGATGTTGTTGGTCCCGTTGTAACTATTTTTGGTGTTTTTGTTGTCATAATTGTGGCTGTTGTGGATTCAAATGCTGTTGTTTGTGCAGGTGTTGCAGCTGTTCCTTTAGTGGTAGTGAGAGGACCAGATGTAATTTCAGTGCTCACAGATGGTTTTGATGTAACCGTGGTGGATCCTTGACCTGTTGTTTCAACATGTGGAGCTGTGGTCGTGGTTTCAACAACAGCTGTGGTAGAGGATGTTGTTGGTCCCGATGTAAGTATTTTTGGTGTTTTTGTTGTCATAACTGTGGCTGTTGTGGATTCAAATGCTGTTGTTTGTACAGGTGTTGCAGCTGTTCCTTTAGTGGTAGTGAAAGGCCCAGATGTAATTTCAGTACTCGCAGATGGTTTTGATGTAACCGTGGTGGATCCTTGACCTGTTGTTTCAACATGTGGAACTGTGGTCGTGGTTTCAACAACAGCTGTGGTAGAGGATGTTGTTGGTCCCGTTGTAACTATTTTTGGAGTTTTTGTTGTCATAATTGTGGCTGTTGTGGATTCAAATGCTGTTGTCTCTGTAGGTGTTGCAGCTGTTCCTTTAGTGGTAGTGAAAGGCCCAGATGTAATTTCAGTACTCGCAGATGGTTTTGATGTAACCGTGGTGGATCCTTGACCTGTTGTTTCAACATGTGGAACTGTGGTCGTGGTTTCAACAACAGCTGTGGTAGAGGATGTTGTTGGTCCCGTTGTAACTATTTTTGGTGTTTTTGTTGTCATAACTGTGGCTGTTGTGGATTCAAATGCTGTTGTTTGTACAGGTGTTGCAGCTGTTCCTTTAGTGGTAGTGAAAGGCCCAGATGTAATTTCAGTACTCGCAGATGGTTTTGATGTAACCGTGGTGGATCCTTGACCTGTTGTTTCAACATGTGGAACTGTGGTCGTGGTTTCAACAACAGCTGTGACAGAGGATGTTGTTGGTCCCGATGTAACTATTTTTGGTGTTTTTGTTGTCATGACTGTGGCTGTTGTGGATTCAAATGCTGTTGTCTCTGTAGCTGTTGCAGCTGTTCCTTTAGAGGTAGTGAAAGGCCCAGATGTAATTTCAGTACTCACAGATGGTTTAGATGTAACCGTGGTGGATCCTTGACCTGTTGTTTCAACATGTGGAACTGTGGTCGTGGTTTCAACAACAGCTGTGGTAGAGGATGTTGTTGGTCCCGTTGTAACTATTTTTGGTGTTTTTGTTGTCATAATTGTGGCTGTTGTGGATTCAAATGCTGTTGTCTCTGTAGGTGTTGCAGCTGTTCCTTTAGTGGTAGTGAAAGGCCCAGATGTAATTTCAGTGCTCACAGATGGTTTTGATGTAACCGTGGTGGATCCTTGACCTGTTGTTTTGACATTTGGAACTGTGGTCGTGGTTTCAACAACAGCTGTGACAGAGGATGTTGTTGGTCCCGATGTAACTATTTTTGGTGTTTTTGTTGTCATGACTGTGGCTGTTGTGGATTCAAAAGCTGTTGTTTGTGCAGGTGTTGCAGCTGTTCCTTTAGTGGTAGTGAAAGGCCCAGATGTAATTTCAGTACTCACAGATGGTTTCGATGTAACCGTGGTGGATCCTTGACCTGTTGTTTCAACATGTGGAACTGTGGTCGTGGTTTCAACAACAGCTGTGGTAGAGGATGTTGTTGGTCCCGATGTAACTATTTTTGGTGTTTTTGTTGTCATAATTGTGGCTGTTGTGGATTCAAATGCTTTCGTCTCTGTAGGTGTTGCAGCTGTTCCTTTAGTGGTAGTGAAAAGCCCAGATGTAATTTCAGTACTCACAGACGGTTTAGATGTAACCGTGGTGGATCCTTGACCTGTTGTTTCCACATGTGGAACTGTGGTCGTGGTTTCAACAACAGCTGTGGTAGAGGATGTTGTTGATCCCGATGTAACTATTTTTGGTGTTTTTGTTGTCATAACTGTGGCTGTTGTGGATTCAAATGCTGTTGTTTGTGCAGGTGTTGCAGCTGTTCCTTTAGTGGTAGTGAAAGGCCCAGATGTAATTTCAGTACTCACAGATGGTTTAGCTGTAACCGTGGTGGATCCTTGACCTGTCGTTTCAACATGTGGAACTGTGGTCGTGGTTTCAACAACAGCTGTGGTAGAGGATGTTGTTGGTCCTGATGTAACTATTTTTGGTGTTTTTGTTGTCATAATTGTGGCTGTTGTGGATTCAAATGCTGTTGTCTCTGTAGGTGTTGCAGCTGTTCCTTTAGTGGTAGTGAAAGGCCCAGATGTAATTTCAGTACTCACAGATGGTTTAGCTGTAACCGTGGTGGATCCTTGACCTGTTGTTTCAACATGTGGAACTGTGGTCGTGGTTTCAACAACAGCAGTGACAGAGGATGTTGTTGGTCCTGATGTAACTATTTTTGGTGTTTTTGTTGTCATGACTGTGGCTGTTGTGGATGCAAAAGCTGTTGTTTGTGCAGGTGTTGCAGCTGTTCCTTTAGTGGTAGTGAAAGGCCCAGATGTAATTTCAGTACTCACAGATGGTTTTGATGTAACCGTGGTGGATCCTTGACCTGTTGTTTCCACATGTGGAACTGTGGTCGTGGTTTCAACAACAGCTGTGGTAGAGGATGTTGTTGGTCCTGATGTAACTATTTTTGGTGTTTTTGTTGTCATAATTGTGGCAGTTGTGGATTCAAATCCTGTTGTTTGTGCAGGTGTTGCAGCTGTTCCTTTAGTGGTAGTGAAAGGCCCAGATGTAATTTCAGTACTCACAGATGGTTTTGACGTAACCGTGGTGGATCCTTGACCTGTTGTTTCCACATGTGGAACTGTGGTCGTGGTTTCAACAACAGCTGTGGTAGAGGATGTTGTTGGTCCTGATGTAACTATTTTTGGTGTTTTTGTTGTCATAATTGTGGCTGTTGTGGATTCATATGCTGTTGTCTCTGTAGGTGTTGCAGCTGTTCCTTTAGAGGTAGTGAAAGGCCCAGATGTAATTTCAGTACTCACAGATGGTTTAGATGTAACAGTGGTGGATCCTTGACCTGTTGTTTCCACATGTGGAACTGTGGTCGTGGTTTCAACAACAGCTGTGGTAGAGGATGTTGTTGGTCCTGATGTAACTATTTTCGGTGTTTTTGTTGTCATAATTGTGGCTGTTGTGGATTCAAATGCTGTTGTTTGTGCTGGTGTTGCAGCTGTTCCTTTAGTGGTAGTGAGAGGACCAGATGTAATTTCAGTACTCACAGATGGTTTTGATGTAACCGTGGTGGATTCTTGACCTGTTGTTTTGACATTTGGAACTGTGGTTGTGGTTTCAACAACAGCTGTGGTAGAGGATGTTGTTGGTCCTGATGTAACTATTTTTGGTGTTTTTGTTGTCACAATTGTGGCTGTTGTGGATTCAAATGCTGTTGTCTCTGTAGGTGTTGCAGCTGTTCCTTTAGAGGTAGTGAAAGGCCCAGATGTAATTTCAGTACTCACAGATGGTTTTGACGTAACTGTGGTGGATCCTTGACCTGTTGTTTCAACATGTGGAACTGTGGTCGTGGTTTCAACAACAGCTGTGGTAGAGGATGTTGTTGGTCCCGTTGTAACTATTTTTGGTGTTTTTGTTGTCATAATTGTGGCTGTTGTGGATTCAAATGCTGTTGTCTCTGTTGGTGTTGCAGCTGTTCCTTTAGTGGTAGTGAAAAGCCCAGATGTAATTTCAGTACTCACAGATGGTTTAGATGTAACCGTGGTGGATCCTTGACCTGTTGTTTCAAGATGTGGAACTGTGGTCGTGGTTTCAACAACAGCTGTGGTAGAGGATGTCGTTGGTCCCGTTGTAACTATTTTTGGTGTTTTTGTTGTCATAATTGTGGCTGTTGTGGATTCAAATGCTGTTGTTTGTACAGGTGTTGCAGCTGTTCCTTTAGTGGTAGTGAAAGGCCCAGATGTAATTTCAGTACTCACAGATGGTTTTGACGTAACTGTGGTGGATCCTTGACCTGTTGTTTCCACATGTGGAACTGTGGTCGTGGTTTCAACAACAGCTGTGGTAGAGGATGTTGTTGGTCCTGATGTAACTACTTTTGGTGTTTTTGTTGTCATAATTGTGGCTGTTGTGGATTCATATGCTGTTGTTTGTGCAGGTGTTGCAGCTGTTCCTTTAGTGGTAGTGAGAGGACCAGATGTAATTTCAGTACTCACAGATGGTTTAGATGTAACCGTGGTGGATCCTTGACCTGTTGTTTCCACATGTGGAACTGTGGTCGTGGTTTCAACAACAGCTGTGGTAGAGGATGTTGTTGGTCCTGATGTAACTATTTTCGGTGTTTTTGTTGTCATAATTGTGGCTGTTGTGGATTCAAATGCTGTTGTTTGTGCTGGTGTTGCAGCTGTTCCTTTAGTGGTAGTGAAAGGCCCAGATGTAATTTCAGTACTCACAGATGGTTTTGATGTAACCGTGGTAGATTCTTGACCTGTTGTTTTGACATTTGGAACTGTGGTCGTGGTTTCAACAACAGCTGTGGTAGAGGATGTTGTTGGTCCCGTTGTAACTATTTTTGGTGTTTTTGTTGTCATAATTGTGGCTGTTGTGGATTCAAATGCTGTTGTCTCTGTAGGTGTTGCAGCTGTTCCTTTAGTGGTAGTGAAAGGCCCAGATGTAATTTCAGTACTCACAGATGGTTTTGATATAACTGTGGTGGATCCTTGACCTGTTGTTTCAACATGTGAAACTGTGGTCGTGGTTTCAACAACAGCTGTGGTAGAGGATGTTGTTGGTCCCGTTGTAACTATTTTTGGTGTTTTTGTTGTCATAATTGTGGCTGTTGTGGATTCAAATGCTGTTGTCTCTGTAGGTGTTGCAGCTGTTCCTTTAGTGGTAGTGAAAGGCCCAGATGTAATTTCAGTACTCACAGATGGTTTAGATGTAACCGTGGTGGATCCTTGACCTGTTGTTTCAACATGTGGAACTGTGGTCGTGGTTTCAACAACAGCTGTGGTAGAGGATGTTGTTGGTCCTGATGTAACTATTTTTGGTGTTTTTGTTGTCATGATTGTGGCTGTTGTGGATTCAAATCCTGTTGTTTGTGCAGGTGTTGCAACTGTTCCTTTAGTGGTAGTGAGAGGACCAGATGTAATTTCAGTACTCACAGATGGTTTAGATGTAACCGTGGTGGATCCTTGACCTGTTGTTTCAACATGTGGAACTGTGGTCGTGGTTTCAACAACAGCTGTGGTAGAGGATGTTGTTGGTCCCGATGTAACTATTTTTGGTGTTTTTGTTGTCATAATTGTGGCTGTTTTGGATTCAAATGCTGTTGTTTGTGCAGGTGTTGCAGCTGTTCCTTTAGTGGTAGTGAAAGGCCCAGATGTAATTTCAGTACTCACAGATGGTTTTGACGTAACTGTGGTGGATCCTTGACCTGTTGTTTCCACATGTGGAACTGTGGTCGTGGTTTCAACAACAGCTGTGGTAGAGGATGTTGTTGGTCCCGTTGTAACTATTTTTGGTGTTTTTGTTGTCATAATTGTGGCTGTTGTGGATTCAAATGCTGTTGTCTCTGTTGGTGTTGCAGCTGTTCCTTTAGTGGTAGTGAAAGGCCCAGATGTAATTTCAGTACTCACAGATGGTTTAGATGTAACCGTGGTGGATCCTTGACCTGTTGTTTCAAGATGTGGAACTGTGGTCGTGGTTTCAACAACAGCTGTGGTAGAGGATGTTGTTGGTCCCGTTGTAACTACTTTTGGTGTTTTTGTTGTCATAATTGTGGCTGTTGTGGATTCAAATGCTGTTGTTTGTACAGGTGTTGCAGCTGTTCCTTTAGTGGTAGTGAAAGGCCCAGATGTAATTTCAGTACTCACAGATGGTTTAGATGTAACCGTGGTGGATCCTTGACCTGTTGTTTCAACATGTGGAACTGTGGTCGTGGTTTCAACAACAGCTGTGGTAGAGGATGTTGTTGGTCCTGATGTAACTATTTTTGGTGTTTTTGTTGTCATGATTGTGGCTGTTGTGGATTCAAATCCTGTTGTTTGTGCAGGTGTTGCAACTGTTCCTTTAGTGGTAGTGAGAGGACCAGATGTAATTTCACTACTCACAGATGGTTTAGATGTAACCGTGGTGGATTCTTGACCTGTTGTTTCAACATGTGGAACTGTGGTCGTGGTTTCAACAACAGCTGTGGTAGAGGATGTTGTTGGTCCCGATGTAACTATTTTTGGTGTTTTTGTTGTCATAATTGTGGCTGTTGTGGATTCAAATGCTGTTGTTTGTACAGGTGTTGCAGCTGTTCCTTTAGTGGTAGTGAAAGGCCCAGATGTAATTTCAGTACTCACAGATGGTTTTGACGTAACTGTGGTGGATCCTTGACCTGTTGTTTCGACATGTGGAACTGTGGTCGTGGTTTCAACAACAGCTGTGGTAGAGGATGTTGTTGGTCCCGTTGTAACTATTTTTGGTGTTTTTGTTGTCATAATTGTGGCTGTTGTGGATTCAAATGCTGTTGTCTCTGTTGGTGTTGCAGCTGTTCCTTTAGTGGTAGTGAAAGGCCCAGATGTAATTTCAGTACTCACAGATGGTTTTGATGTAACCGTGGTGGATTCTTGACCTGTTGTTTCAAGATGTGGAACTGTGGTCGTGGTTTCAACAACAGCTGTGGTAGAGGATGCTGTTGGTCCCGTTGTAACTATTTTTGGTGTTTTTGTTGTCATAATTGTGGCTGTTGTGGATTCAAATGCTGTTGTTTGTACAGGTGTTGCAGCTGTTCCTTTAGTGGTAGTGAAAGGCCCAGATGTAATTTCAGTACTCACAGATGGTTTTGACGTAACTGTGGTGGATCCTTGACCTGTTGTTTCCACATGTGGAACTGTGGTCGTGGTTTCAACAACAGCTGTGGTAGAGGATGTTGTTGGTCCCGTTGTAACTATTTTTGGTGTTTTTGTTGTCATAATTGCGGCTGTTGTGGATTCAAATGCTGTTGTTTGTACAGATGTTGCAGCTGTTCCTTTAGTGGTAGTGAAAGGCCCAGATGTAATTTCAGTACTCACAGATGGTTTTGACGTAACTGTGGTGGATCCTTGACCTGTTGTTTCGACATGTGGAACTGTGGTCGTGGTTTCAACAACAGCTGTGGTAGAGGATGTTGTTGGTCCCGTTGTAACTATTTTTGGTGTTTTTGTTGTCATAATTGTGGCTGTTGTGGATTCAAATGCTGTTGTCTCTGTTGGTGTTGCAGCTGTTCCTTTAGTGGTAGTGAAAGGCCCAGATGTAATTTCAGTACTCACAGATGGTTTTGATGTAACCGTGGTGGATTCTTGACCTGTTGTTTCAAGATGTGGAACTGTGGTCGTGGTTTCAACAACAGCTGTGGTAGAGGATGCTGTTGGTCCCGTTGTAACTATTTTTGGTGTTTTTGTTGTCATAATTGTGGCTGTTGTGGATTCAAATGCTGTTGTTTGTACAGGTGTTGCAGCTGTTCCTTTAGTGGTAGTGAAAGGCCCAGATGTAATTTCAGTACTCACAGATGGTTTTGACGTAACTGTGGTGGATCCTTGACCTGTTGTTTCCACATGTGGAACTGTGGTCGTGGTTTCAACAACAGCTGTGGTAGAGGATGTTGTTGGTCCCGTTGTAACTATTTTTGGTGTTTTTGTTGTCATAATTGCGGCTGTTGTGGATTCAAATGCTGTTGTTTGTACAGATGTTGCAGCTGTTCCTTTAGTGGTAGTGAAAGGCCCAGATGTAATTTCAGTACTCACAGATGGTTTTGACGTAACCGTGGTGGATCCTTGACCTGTTGTTTCCACATGTGGAACTGTGGTCGTGGTTTCAACAACAGCTGTGGTAGAGGATGTTGTTGGTCCCGTTGTAACTATTTTTGGTGTTTTTGTTGTCATAATTGTGGCTGTTGTGGATTCAAATGCTGTTGTTTGTACAGATGTTGCAGCTGTTCCTTTAGTGGTAGTGAAAGGCCCAGATGTAATTTCAGTACTCACAGATGGTTTTGACGTAACTGTGGTGGATCCTTGACCTGTTGTTTCCACATGTGGAACTGTGGTCGTGGTTTCAACAACAGCTGTGGTAGAGGATGTTGTTGGTCCTGATGTAACTATTTTCGGTGTTTTTGTTGTCATAATTGTGGCTGTTGTGGATTCAAATGCTGTTGTTTGTGCTGGTGTTGCAGCTGTTCCTTTAGTGGTAGTGAAAGGCCCAGATGTAATTTCAGTACTCACAGATGGTTTAGATGTAACCGTGGTGGATCCTTGACCTGTTGTTTCAACATGTGGAACTGTGGTCGTGGTTTCAACAACAGCTGTGGCAGAGGATGTTGTTGGTCCCGATGTAACTATTTTTGGTGTTTTTGTTGTCATAATTGTGGCTGTTGTGGATTCAAATGCTGTTGTTTGTACAGGTGTTGCAGCTGTTCCTTTAGTGGTAGTGAAAGGCCCAGATGTAATTTCAGTACTCACAGATGGTTTTGACGTAACTGTGGTGGATCCTTGACCTGTTGTTTCGACATGTGGAACTGTGGTCGTGGTTTCAACAACAGCTGTGGTAGAGGATGTTGTTGGTCCCGTTGTAACTATTTTTGGTGTTTTTTGTTGTCATAATTGTGGCTGTTGTGGATTCAAATGCTGTTGTCTCTGTTGGTGTTGCAGCTGTTCCTTTAGTGGTAGTGAAAGGCCCAGATGTAATTTCAGTACTCACAGATGGTTTTGATGTAACCGTGGTGGATTCTTGACCTGTTGTTTCAAGATGTGGAACTGTGGTCGTGGTTTCAACAACAGCTGTGGTAGAGGATGCTGTTGGTCCCGTTGTAACTATTTTTGGTGTTTTTGTTGTCATAATTGTGGCTGTTGTGGATTCAAATGCTGTTGTTTGTACAGGTGTTGCAGCTGTTCCTTTAGTGGTAGTGAAAGGCCCAGATGTAATTTCAGTACTCACAGATGGTTTTGACGTAACTGTGGTGGATCCTTGACCTGTTGTTTCCACATGTGGAACTGTGGTCGTGGTTTCAACAACAGCTGTGGTAGAGGATGTTGTTGGTCCCGTTGTAACTATTTTTGGTGTTTTTGTTGTCATAATTGCGGCTGTTGTGGATTCAAATGCCGTTGTTTGTACAGATGTTGCAGCTGTTCCTTTAGTGGTAGTGAAAGGCCCAGATGTAATTTCAGTACTCACAGATGGTTTTGACGTAACTGTGGTGGATCCTTGACCTGTTGTTTCCACATGTGGAACTGTGGTCGTGGTTTCAACAACAGCTGTGGTAGAGGATGTTGTTGGTCCCGTTGTAACTATTTTTGGTGTTTTTGTTGTCATAATTGTGGCTGTTGTGGATTCAAATGCTGTTGTTTGTACAGATGTTGCAGCTGTTCCTTTAGTGGTAGTGAAAGGCCCAGATGTAATTTCAGTACTCACAGATGGTTTTGACGTAACTGTGGTGGATCCTTGACCTGTTGTTTCCACATGTGGAACTGTGGTCGTGGTTTCAACAACAGCTGTGGTAGAGGATGTTGTTGGTCCTGATGTAACTATTTTCGGTGTTTTTGTTGTCATAATTGTGGCTGTTGTGGATTCAAATGCTGTTGTTTGTGCTGGTGTTGCAGCTGTTCCTTTAGTGGTAGTGAAAGGCCCAGATGTAATTTCAGTACTCACAGATGGTTTAGATGTAACCGTGGTGGATTCTTGACCTGTTGTTTTGACATTTGGAACTGTGGTCGTGGTTTCAACAACAGCTGTGGTAGAGGATGTTGTTGGTCCCGTTGTAACTATTTTTGGTGTTTTTGTTGTCATAATTGTGGCTGTTGTGGATTCAAATGCTGTTGTTTGTACAGGTGTTGCAGCTGTTCCTTTAGTGGTAGTGAAAGGACCAGATGTCATTTCAGTGCTCACAGATGGTTTTGATGTAACCGTGGTGGATCCTTGACCTGTTGTTTCAACATGTGGAACCGTGGTCGTGGTTTCAACAACAGCTGTGGTAGAGGATGTTGTTGGTCCCGATGTAACTATTTTGGTGTTTTTGTTGTCATTATTGTGGCTGTTGTGGATTCAAATGCTGTTGTTTGTGCAGGTGTTGCAACTGTTCCTTTAGTGGTAGTGAGAGGACCAGATGTAATTTCAGTACTCACAGATGGTTTAGATGTAACCGTGGTGGATCCTTGACCTGTTGTTTCAACATGTGGAACTGTAGTCGTGGTTTCAACAACAGCTGTGGTAGAGGATGTTGTTGGTCCCGATGTAACTATTTTCGTGTTTTTGTTGTCATAATTGTGGCTGTTGTGGATTCAAATGCTGTTGTTTGTGCAGGTGTTGCAGCTGTTCCTTTAGTCGTAGTGAAAGGCCCAGATGTAATTTCAGTACTCACAGATGGTTTTGATGTAACCGTGGTGGATCCTTGACCTGTTGTTTCGACATGTGGAACTGTGGTCGTGGTTTCAACAACAGCTGTGGTAGAGGATGTTGTTGGTCCCGTTGTAACTATTTTTGGTGTTTTTGTTGTCATAACTGTGGCTGTTGTGGATTCAAATGTTCTTGTTTGTGCAGGTGTTGCAGCTGTTCCTTTAGAGGTAGTGAAAGGCCCAGATGTAATTTCAGTACTCACAGATGGTTTAGATGTAACCATGGTGGATCCTTGACCTGTTGTTTCAACATGTGGAACTGTGGTTGTGGTTTCAACAACAGGTGTGGTAGAGGATGTTGTTGGTCCCGTTGTAACTATTTTTGGTGTTTTTGTTGTCATAATTGTGGCTGTTGTGGATTCAAATGCTGTTGTCTCTGTTGGTGTTGCAGCTGTTCCTTTAGTGGTAGTGAAAGGCCCAGATGTAATTTCAGTACTCACAGATGGTTTAGATGTAACCGTGGTGGATCCTTGACCTGTTGTTTCAACATGTGGAACTGTGGTCGTGGTTTCAACAACAGCTGTGGTAGAGGATGTTGTTGGTCCCGATGTAACTATTTTTGGTGTTTTTGTTGTCATAATTGTGGCTGTTGTGGATTCAAATGCTGTTGTTTGTGCAGGTGTTGCAGCTGTTCCTTTAGTGGTAGTGAAAGGCCCAGATGTAATTTCAGTACTCACAGATGGTTTTGACGTAACTGTGGTGGATCCTTGACCTGTTGTTTCCACATGTGGAACTGTGGTCGTGGTTTCAACAACAGCTGTGGTAGAGGATGTTGTTGATCCTGATGTAACTATTTTTGGTGTTTTTGTTGTCATGATTGTGGCTGTTGTGGATTCAAATCCTGTTGTTTGTGCAGGTGTTGCAACTGTTCCTTTAGTGGTAGTGAGAGGACCAGTTGTAATTTCACTACTCACAGATGGTTTAGATGTAACCGTGGTGGATCCTTGACCTGTTGTTTCAACATGTGGAACTGTGGTCGTGGTTTCAACAACAGCTGTGGTAGAGGATGTTGTTGGTCCCGATGTAACTATTTTTGGTGTTTTTGTTGTCATAATTGTGGCTGTTGTGGATTCAAATGCTGTTGTTTGTGCAGGTGTTGCAGCTGTTCCTTTAGTGGTAGTGAAAGGCCCAGATGTAATTTCAGTACTCACAGATGGTTTTGATGTAACCGTGGTGGATTCTTGACCTGTTGTTTCAAGATGTGGAACTGTGGTCGTGGTTTCAACAACAGCTGTGGTAGAGGATGTTGTTGGTCCCGTTGTAACTATTTTTGGTGTTTTTGTTGTCATAATTGTGGCTGTTGTGGATTCAAATGCTGTTGTTTGTACAGGTGTTGCAGCTGTTCCTTTAGTGGTAGTGAAAGGCCCAGATGTAATTTCAGTACTCACAGATGGTTTTGACGTAACTGTGGTGGATCCTTGACCTGTTGTTTCCACATGTGGAACTGTGGTCGTGGTTTCAACAACAGCTGTGGTAGAGGATGTTGTTGGTCCCGTTGTAACTATTTTTGGTGTTTTTGTTGTCATAATTGCGGCTGTTGTGGATTCAAATGCTGTTGTTTGTACAGATGTTGCAGCTGTTCCTTTAGTGGTAGTGAAAGGCCCAGATGTAATTTCAGTACTCACAGATGGTTTTGACGTAACTGTGGTGGATCCTTGACCTGTTGTTTCCACATGTGGAACTGTGGTCGTGGTTTCAACAACAGCTGTG
Organism: Oreochromis aureus; assembly: GCF_013358895.1. Classification (NCBI taxonomy): domain Eukaryota; kingdom Metazoa; phylum Chordata; class Actinopteri; order Cichliformes; family Cichlidae; genus Oreochromis; species Oreochromis aureus. Next base: position 5,675,564 of record NC_052942.1, on the reverse strand, counting down.
GTAGAGGATGTTGTTGGTCCCGTTGTAACTATTTTTTTTGGTGTTTTTGTTGTCATAATTGTGGCTGTTGTGGATTCAAATGCTGTTGTTTGTACAGATGTTGCAGCTGTTCCTTTAGTGGTAGTGAAAGGCCCAGATGTAATTTCAGTACTCACAGATGGTTTTGACGTAACTGTGGTGGATCCTTGACCTGTTGTTTCCACATGTGGAACTGTGGTCGTGGTTTCAACAACAGCTGTGGTAGAGGATGTTGTTGGTCCTGATGTAACTATTTTCGGTGTTTTTGTTGTCATAATTGTGGCTGTTGTGGATTCAAATGCTGTTGTTTGTGCTGGTGTTGCAGCTGTTCCTTTAGTGGTAGTGAAAGGCCCAGATGTAATTTCAGTACTCACAGATGGTTTAGATGTAACCGTGGTGGATTCTTGACCTGTTGTTTTGACATTTGGAACTGTGGTCGTGGTTTCAACAACAGCTGTGGTAGAGGATGTTGTTGGTCCCGTTGTAACTATTTTTGGTGTTTTTGTTGTCATAATTGTGGCTGTTGTGGATTCAAATGCTGTTGTTTGTACAGGTGTTGCAGCTGTTCCTTTAGTGGTAGTGAAAGGACCAGATGTAATTTCAGTGCTCACAGATGGTTTTGATGTAACCGTGGTGGATCCTTGACCTGTTGTTTCAACATGTGGAACCGTGGTCGTGGTTTCAACAACAGCTGTGGTAGAGGATGTTGTTGGTCCCGATGTAACTATTTTTGGTGTTTTTGTTGTCATTATTGTGGCTGTTGTGGATTCAAATGCTGTTGTTTGTGCAGGTGTTGCAACTGTTCCTTTAGTGGTAGTGAGAGGACCAGATGTAATTTCAGTACTCACAGATGGTTTAGATGTAACCGTGGTGGATCCTTGACCTGTTGTTTCAACATGTGGAACTGTAGTCGTGGTTTCAACAACAGCTGTGGTAGAGGATGTTGTTGGTCCCGATGTAACTATTTTCGGTGTTTTTGTTGTCATAATTGTGGCTGTTGTGGATTCAAATGCTGTTGTTTGTGCAGGTGTTGCAGCTGTTCCTTTAGTCGTAGTGAAAGGCCCAGATGTAATTTCAGTACTCACAGATGGTTTTGATGTAACCGTGGTGGATCCTTGACCTGTTGTTTCGACATGTGGAACTGTGGTCGTGGTTTCAACAACAGCTGTGGTAGAGGATGTTGTTGGTCCCGTTGTAACTATTTTTGGTGTTTTTGTTGTCATAACTGTGGCTGTTGTGGATTCAAATGTTGTTGTTTGTGCAGGTGTTGCAGCTGTTCCTTTAGAGGTAGTGAAAGGCCCAGATGTAATTTCAGTGCTCACAGATGGTTTTGATGTAACCGTGGTGGATCCTTGACCTGTTGTTTCAACATGTGGAACCGTGGTCGTGGTTTCAACAACAGCTGTGGTAGAGGATGTTGTTGGTCCCGATGTAACTATTTTTGGTGTTTTTGTTGTCATTATTGTGGCTGTTGTGGATTCAAATGCTGTTGTTTGTGCAGGTGTTGCAACTGTTCCTTTAGTGGTAGTAGTGAGAGGACCAGATGTAATTTCAGTACTCACAGATGGTTTAGATGTAACCGTGGTGGATCCTTGACCTGTTGTTTCAACATGTGGAACTGTAGTCGTGGTTTCAACAACAGCTGTGGTAGAGGATGTTGTTGGTCCCGATGTAACTATTTTCGGTGTTTTTGTTGTCATAATTGTGGCTGTTGTGGATTCAAATGCTGTTGTTTGTGCAGGTGTTGCAGCTGTTCCTTTAGTCGTAGTGAAAGGCCCAGATGTAATTTCAGTACTCACAGATGGTTTTGATGTAACCGTGGTGGATCCTTGACCTGTTGTTTCGACATGTGGAACTGTGGTCGTGGTTTCAACAACAGCTGTGGTAGAGGATGTTGTTGGTCCCGTTGTAACTATTTTTGGTGTTTTTGTTGTCATAACTGTGGCTGTTGTGGATTCAAATGTTGTTGTTTGTGCAGGTGTTGCAGCTGTTCCTTTAGAGGTAGTGAAAGGCCCAGATGTAATTTCAGTACTCACAGATGGTTTAGATGTAACCGTGGTGGATCCTTGACCTGTTGTTTCAACATGTGGAACTGTGGTTGTGGTTTCAACAACAGGTGTGGTAGAGGATGTTGTTGGTCCCGTTGTAACTATTTTTGGTGTGTTTTTGTTGTCATAATTGTGGCTGTTGTGGATTCAAATGCTGTTGTCTCTGTTGGTGTTGCAGCTGTTCCTTTAGTGGTAGTGAAAGGCCCAGATGTAATTTCAGTACTCACAGATGGTTTAGATGTAACCGTGGTGGATCCTTGACCTGTTGTTTCAACATGTGGAACTGTGGTCGTGGTTTCAACAACAGCTGTGGTAGAGGATGTTGTTGGTCCCGATGTAACTATTTTTGGTGTTTTTGTTGTCATAATTGTGGCTGTTGTGGATTCAAATGCAGTTGTTTGTGCAGGTGTTGCAGCTGTTCCTTTAGTGGTAGTGAAAGGCCCAGATGTAATTTCAGTACTCACAGATGGTTTTGACGTAACTGTGGTGGATCCTTGACCTGTTGTTTCCACATGTGGAACTGTGGTCGTGGTTTCAACAACAGCTGTGGTAGAGGATGTTGTTGGTCCCATTGTAACTATTTTTGGTGTTTTTGTTGTCATAATTGTGGCTGTTGTGGATTCAAATGCTGTTGTTTCTGTTGGTGTTGCAGCTGTTCCTTTAGTGGTAGTGAAAGGCCCAGATGTAATTTCAGTACTCACAGATGGTTTTGATGTAACCGTGGTGGATTCTTGACCTGTTGTTTCAAGATGTGGAACTGTGGTCGTGGTTTCAGCAACAGCTGTGGTAGAGGATGTTGTTGGTCCCGTTGTAACTATTTTTGGTGTTTTTGTTGTCATAATTGTGGCTGTTGTGGATTCAAATGCTGTTGTTTGTACAGGTGTTGCAGCTGTTCCTTTAGTGGTAGTGAAAGGCCCAGATGTAATTTCAGTACTCACAGATGGTTTTGACGTAACTGTGGTGGATCCTTGACCTGTTGTTTCCACATGTGGAACTGTGGTCGTGGTTTCAACAACAGCTGTGGTAGAGGATGTTGTTGGTCCTGATGTAACTATTTTCGGTGTTTTTGTTGTCATAATTGTGGCTGTTGTGGATTCAAATGCTGTTGTTTGTACAGATGTTGCAGCTGTTCCTTTAGTGGTAGTGAAAGGCCCAGATGTAATTTCAGTACTCACAGATGGTTTAGATGTAACCGTGGTGGATTCTTGACCTGTTGTTTTGACATTTGGAACTGTGGTCGTGGTTTCAACAACAGCTGTGGTAGAGGATGTTGTTGGTCCCGTTGTAACTATTTTTGGTGTTTTTGTTGTCATAATTGTGGCTGTTGTGGATTCAAATGCTGTTGTTTGTACAGGTGTTGCAGCTGTTCCTTTAGTGGTAGTGAAAGGCCCAGATGTAATTTCAGTACTCACAGATGGTTTTGACGTAACTGTGGTGGATCCTTGACCTGTTGTTTCCACATGTGGAACTGTGGTCGTGGTTTCAACAACAGCTGTGGATGTTGTTGGTCCTGATGTAACTATTTTCGGTGTTTTTGTTGTCATAATTGTGGCTGTTGTGGATTCAAATGCTGTTGTTTGTGCTGGTGTTGCAGCTGTTCCTTTAGTGGTAGTGAAAGGCCCAGATGTAATTTCAGTACTCACAGATGGTTTAGATGTAACCGTGGTGGATTCTTGACCTGTTGTTTTGACATTTGGAACTGTGGTCGTGGTTTCAACAACAGCTGTGGTAGAGGATGTTGTTGGTCCCGTTGTAACTATTTTTGGTGTTTTTGTTGTCATAATTGTGGCTGTTGTGGATTCAAATGCTGTTGTTTGTACAGGTGTTGCAGCTGCTCCTTTAGTGGTAGTGAAAGGACCAGATGTAATTTCAGTGCTCACAGATGGTTTTGATGTAACCGTGGTGGATCCTTGACCTGTTGTTTCAACATGTGGAACCGTGGTCGTGGTTTCAACAACAGCTGTGGTAGAGGATGTTGTTGGTCCCGATGTAACTATTTTTGGTGTTTTTGTTGTCATAATTGTGGCTGTTGTGGATTCAAATGCTGTTGTTTGTACAGGTGTTGCAGCTGTTCCTTTAGTGGTAGTGAAAGGACCAGATGTAATTTCAGTACTCACAGATGGTTTAGATGTAACCGTGGTGGATCCTTGACCTGTTGTTTCAACATGTGGAACTGTAGTCGTGGTTTCAACAACAGCTGTGGTAGAGGATGTTGTTGGTCCCGATGTAACTATTTTCGGTGTTTTTGTTGTCATAATTGTGGCTGTTGTGGATTCAAATGCTGTTGTTTGTGCAGGTGTTGCAGCTGTTCCTTTAGTGGTAGTGAAAGTCCCAGATGTAATTTCAGTACTCACAGATGGTTTTGATGTAACCGTGGTGGATCCTTGACCTGTTGTTTCAACATGTAGAACTGTGGTCGTGGTTTCAACAACAGCTGTGGTAGAGGATGTCGTTGGTCCCGATGTAACTATTTTTGGTGTTTTTGTTGTCATAACTGTGGCTGTTGTGGATTCAAATGCTGTTGTTTGTACAGGTGTTGCAGCTGTTCCTTTAGTGGTAGTGAAAGGCCCAGATGTAATTTCAGTACTCACAGATGGTTTAGATGTAACCGTGGTGGATCCTTGACCTGTTGTTTCCACATGTGGAACTGTGGTCGTGGTTTCAACAACAGCTGTGGTAGAGGATGTTGTTGGTCCTGATGTAACTATTTTTGGTGTTTTTGTTGTCATAATTGTGGCTGTTGTGGATTCAAATGCTGTTGTCTCTGTTGGTGTTGCAGCTGTTCCTTTAGTGGTAGTGAAAGGCCCAGATGTAATTTCAGTACTCACAGATGGTTTTGACGTAACTGTGGTGGATCCTTGACCTGTTGTTTCCACATGTGGAACTGTGGTCATGGTTTCAACAACAGCTGTGGTAGAGGATGTTGTTGGTCCCGTTGTAACTATTTTTGGTGTTTTTGTTGTCATAATTGTGGCTGTTGTGGATTCAAATGCTGTTGTTTGTACAGATGTTGCAGCTGTTCCTTTAGTGGTAGTGAAAGGCCCAGATGTAATTTCAGTACTCACAGATGGTTTTGACGTAACTGTGGTGGATCCTTGACCTGTTGTTTCCACATGTGGAACTGTGGTCGTGGTTTCAACAACAGCTGTGGTAGAGGATGTTGTTGGTCCCGTTGTAACTATTTTTGGTGTTTTTGTTGTCATAATTGTGGCTGTTGTGGATTCAAATGCTGTTGTTTGTACAGATGTTGCAGCTGTTCCTTTAGTGGTAGTGAAAGGCCCAGATGTAATTTCAGTACTCACAGATGGTTTTGACGTAACTGTGGTGGATCCTTGACCTGTTGTTTCCACATGTGGAACTGTGGTCGTGGTTTCAACAACAGCTGTGGTAGAGGATGTTGTTGGTCCTGATGTAACTATTTTCGGTGTTTTTGTTGTCATAATTGTGGCTGTTGTGGATTCAAATGCTGTTGTTTGTGCAGGTGTTGCAGCTGTTCCTTTAGTGGTAGTGAAAGGCCCAGATGTAATTTCAGTACTCACAGATGGTTTAGATGTAACCGTGGTGGATTCTTGACCTGTTGTTTTGACATTTGGAACTGTGGTCGTGGTTTCAACAACAGCTGTGGTAGAGGATTTTGGTGGTCCCGTTGTAACTATTTTTGGTGTTTTTGTTGTCATAATTGTGGCTGTTGTGGATTCAAATGCTGTTGTTTGTAGAGGTGTTGCAGCTGTTCCTTTAGTGGTAGTGAAAGGACCAGATGTAATTTCAGTGCTCACAGATGGTTTTGATGTAACCGTGGTGGATCCTTGACCTGTTGTTTCGACATGTGGAACTGTGGTCGTGGTTTCAACAACAGCTGTGGTAGAGGATGTTGTTGGTCCCGTTGTAACTATTTTTGGTGTTTTTGTTGTCATAACTGTGGCTGTTGTGGATTCAATTGCTGTTGTTTGTAGAGGTGTTGCAGCTGTTCCTTTAGTGGTAGTGAAAGACCCAGATGTAATTTCAGTACTCACAGATGGTTTTGATGTAACCGTGGTGGATCCTTGACCTGTTGTTTCAACATGTGGAACTGTGGTCGTGGTTTCAACAACAGCTGTGGCAGAGGATGTTGTTGGTCCCGATGTAACTATTTTTGGTGTTTTTGTGGTCATAACTGTGGCTGTTGTGGATTCAAATGTTGTTGTTTGTGCAGGTGTTGCAGCTGTTCCTTTAGAGGTAGTGAAAGGCCCAGATGTAATTTCAGTACTCACAGATGGTTTAGATGTAACCGTGGTGGATCCTTGACCTGTTGTTTCAACATGTGGAACTGTGGTTGTGGTTTCAACAACAGGTGTGGCAGAGGATGTTGTTGGTCCCGATGTAACTATTTTTGGTGTTTTTGTTGTTATAATTGTGGCTGTTGTGGATTCAAATGCTGTTGTTTGTGCAGGTGTTGCAGCTGTTCCTTTAGTGGTAGTGAAAGGCCCAGATGTAATTTCAGTACTCACAGATGGTTTTGACGTAACCGTGGTGGATCCTTGACCTGTTGTTTCCACATGTGGAACTGTGGTCGTGGTTTCAACAACAGCTGTGGTAGAGGATGTTATTGGTCCCGTTGTAACTATTTTTGGTGTTTTTGTTGTCATAATTGTGGCTGTTGTGGATTCAAATGTTGTTGTTTGTGCAGGTGTTGCAGCTGTTCCTTTAGAGGTAGTGAAAGGCCCAGATGTAATTTCAGTACTCACAGATGGTTTAGATGTAACCGTGGTGGATCCTTGACCTGTTGTTTCAACATGTGGAACTGTGGTTGTGGTTTCAACAACAGGTGTGGTAGAGGATGTTGTTGGTCCCGATGTAACTATTTTTGGTGTTTTTGTTGTTATAATTGTGGCTGTTGTGGATTCAAATGCTGTTGTTTGTGCAGGTGTTGCAGCTGTTCCTTTAGTGGTAGTGAAAGGCCCAGATGTAATTTCAGTACTCACAGATGGTTTTGACGTAACCGTGGTGGATCCTTGACCTGTTGTTTCCACATGTGGAACTGTGGTCGTGGTTTCAACAACAGCTGTGGTAGAGGATGTTGTTGGTCCCGTTGTAACTATTTTTGGTGTTTTTGTTGTCATAATTGTGGCTGTTGTGGATTCAAATGTTGTTGTTTGTGCAGGTGTTGCAGCTGTTCCTTTAGTGGTAGTGAAAGGCCCAGATGTAATTTCAGTGCTCACAGATGGTTTAGATGTAACCGTTGTGGATCCTTGACCTGTTGTTTCAACACGTGGAACTGTGGTCGTGGTTTCAAAAACAGCTGTGGTAGAGGATGTTGTTTGTCCTGATGTAACTATTTTTGGTGTTTTTGTTGTCATAATTGTGGCTGTTGTGGATTCAAATGCTGTTGTTTGTGCAGGTGTTGCAGCTGTTCCTTTAGTGGTAGTGAAAGGCCCAGATGTAATTTCAGTACTCACAGATGGTTTTGACGTAACCGTGGTGGATCCTTGACCTGTTGTTTCCACATGTGGAACTGTGGTCGTGGTTTCAACAACAGCTGTGGTAGAGGATGTTGTTGGTCCCGTTGTAACTATTTTTGGTGTTTTTGTTGTCATAATTGTGGCTGTTGTGGATTCATATGCTGTTGTTTGTGCAGGTGTTGCAGCTGTTCCTTTAGTGGTAGTGAAAGGCCCAGATGTAATTTCAGTACTCACAGATGGTTTTGATGTAACCGTGGTGGATCCTTGACCTGTTGTTTCAACATGTGGAACTGTGGTCGTGGTTTCAAAAACAGCTGTGGTAGAGGATTTTGTTGGTCCCGATGTAACTATTTTTGGTGTTTTTGTTGTCATAATTGTGGCTGTTGTGGATTCAAATGCTGTTGTTTGTGCAGGTGTTGCAGCTGTTCCTTTAGTGGTAGTGAAAGGCCCAGATGTAATTTCAGTACTCACAGATGGTTTAGATGTAACCGTGGTGGATCCTTGACCTGTTGTTTCAACATGTGGAACTGTGGTCGTGGTTTCAACAACAGCTGTGGTAGAGGATGTTGTTGGTCCCGTTGTAACTATTTTTGGTGTTTTTGTTGTCATAATTGTGGCTGTTGTGGATTCAAATGCTGTTGTCTCTGTAGGTGTTGCAGCTGTTCCTTTAGTGGTAGTGAAATGCCCAGATGTAATTTCAGTACTCACAGATGTTTTAGATGTAACCGTGGTGGATCCTTGACCTGTTGTTTCAACATGTGGAACTGTGGTCGTGGTTTCAACAACAGCTGTGGTAGAGGATGTTGCTGGTCCCGATGTAACTATTTTTAGTGTTTTTGTTGTCATAATTGTGGCTGTTGTGGATTCAAATGCTGTTGTTTGTGCAGGTGTTGCAGCTGTTCCTTTAGTGGTAGTGAAAGACTCAGATGTAATTTCAGTACTCACAGATGGTTTTGATGTAACCGTGGTGGATCCTTGACCTGTTGTTTCGACATGTGGAACTGTGGTCGTGGTTTCAACAACAGCTGTGGTAGAGGATGCTGTTGGTCCCGATGTAAGTATTTTTGGTGTTTTTGTTGTCATAACTGTGGCTGTTGTGGATTCAAATGCTGTTGTTTGTGTAGGTGTTGCAGCTGTTCCTTTAGTGGTAGTGAAAGGCCCAGATGTAATTTCTGTAACTTCTGGTGTGGTCAGTTTTGCAGATGTGGTGTCAGTTTCAAATGTAGTATTTAATGGAGCTGTAGTACTAATAACTGTGACAAAAATACAATGACATGACATGAAAAGTTGCATATAATTCCATAAATCAATTCAATTTTGTCAGTATTTTATCTATTTGTTTGAGAAATGAGAAATACCTGAAGTGGTCTTTAGAATTGTACTAAATGTAAATGGAGTTGTTGTTGGCCCAGGTGTTGTTGTGTTAAAGCAAGGGTATATACTCCTTGTTACAATTCCATTCTCTGCACACTCAGCTGTGATGCAGTTTCCTAGGCCATCAGTTGTGTTGTAGATATTGTCCCCATAGTTGTAGGTTTTTCCATTAATGATGCATTTACAATCTGCAAGTAAAACATTTTTTCTCATTGTAAATACAAATGTATTAATAAACGTTTTTTATATTAGATATAATAAATTAAAATTGAAAATAAATGTTTTTTTCAATTTGCCAAGCAATAGATATTTAGCATTGCTATACAAGCTTACAGTATACTTACAGTTAACGCTGTAGTTACATTGTATCCCCGACATTGTACATAAGCTTGAAAGAAAACAACGTTGTGGTTATTTCACTTGTGTCTGGTTTTACACTCATTGTGGCATGTATAAGGTTAAACATCACATGTAGTTCTTAATAACTGTATATTTCATCTACAGTGCCATGAAAAAGATTTTGCCTTCTTCCTACTTCCTTATTTTTGTTCATATTATTGAAAAAATAGAGTAAGAAAATATTCACATTTACCTAGCCCTTTGCCCCTGTCAAAGTGCGGTGGGTTAAATGATCTTAAAAAGGAATTCATCATGCCAAAATCTGAAGAATTACCTGAGAAACAACTTTATCATTTAAAATTCTAGAAAGGGTTACAAAGCCACTATGAGAGCCCTTATTCATAAACAATGAAAACTTGAACCAGCAGTGAACCTCCCCAGGAGTGTAGAATTCTACGTTCATCATTATCAGTGTTGGGTAAGTTACTTTAAATTAGTAACTTAGTTACATTACTAGTTACTTCTCTAAAAAAGTAACTCAGTTACTTCAAGTTACTCGTTACTTTCAAAGTAACTAGTTACTAGGGAAAGTAACTTTGGTTTTACTCAGAATTCTCTTGTTAATGTGTTGCTTCCGTAACTGGATACCCAGCAAGATTGCCAGTCTTCTAGCTTGCTTACTTGCCACAAGTGCACTGTGCCACCTACCAATAGAAAGGAAAAATAATGTGCACATTTCCACGAGAGAAATCACGCCTGGACCGACGTTGACCGCCGCCATGATTCTAGCCTGCTTTTACATCCAACACAAAAACTGCAGTCGTGGTGCTTTTGATTGTACTCAGAACTTGGAAATTCTGCCTTCTGAATAGGAAGATGTAGGCAACACCAGACTGCAAATGAGCTGCATACAGAGCTGGACTGGGACATAAAAATCGTCCTGGGCATTTTGACTAGAGACCGGCCCACCATTATAGGAAAAATCATAAAGCCTTTGAATGAAAATAAACACTGTTGTGACAGTGATGTACACTGTTCTGATGGTATATATGTATCAATCTATCAATTGTTTGTTGTAAGACTCAGATAATTTTTTTTTTAAAAGCGAGACATTTTAAATGAGAATAATAAAGAAAAGTATTTCCTTGTCCCCCCCTTTCCCTGTTAATGCCCTACCTGGCCCCCTGGCAAAACTTTGCTAGACCCGCCCCTGCACAGTTTCCAGCTGTCAGCTACGTAGAAAAGGATGCTGATGTTATTTGTCTCTCAGAAACAGCTCATAACTTCCCTTCAACTCATCCATGTCACCTAAAAGGTAAACCTGTTTCTCCATCACCTGTTCAGCTCTGATGATTCAGTAAGGACATCTCCTGGTTTCATCTGCATGTTTCCCTCTCACCAGATAACCAAACCGATATCATGACCAGCAGCTTTACAGCTGTGGCTCCAGCAAACATCAGCTGATACTAGAAATTAATATTAAATAAATTCTAACAACAGCTGATCAAGCTTAAACGTGCTGCTGTTGTTTAACGTGACATCCGCTGGTTTCCTCTTTCTGGCGCAAAGTGGGCGATAAATAAACAAGAGAGAAAAGCCGATCAGCTGATCACTGATCATTTTCGTGATTGAAGTAGAAACAGGAGAGGAGAGAATGAGAGAAGAAGAGGCAGCTGTGCAGCTTCAGCTTTGTGTCTTTTTCATTGTAGCTGAAGTCCGGGACAAACTGTGTTCCTTTTCACCTCAGTATGAAACGCGTAATATTTTCTCTGAATACCAGACGATTCTGTTTTTTACGGGACGGTTGGCAACTCTAATAATTAACCTTATGAACAAAATAAAGTTCAACATCAGTAACATAGCACCCACCCAGCTGTATACAGTAGAAACTCTGTCATGCTAGCTAGCACGCAGTACGAAAATGTCAGCATAACGAAAATAAACTCCACCTAAACTTGGTTTATATCTGACTCCGATAGACTGCAGGTCATAACTTCTTACCTGAAGTTCAGTTCACCTGACACGCGGACCGGCGGCCGCTTCGGGTCTCTCCTCTTGCCTCCCTTTTCCTTCATCCACCTGCTGGCTTCCACCACTTGCTAATGTTATTGAATCTGTGGAAGCTCCGCGATATCCACCACACGAAGTAACGAGGAACGAGCCTATCTAAATCCCAGTAACGAGTAACGCGTTCCTGGTTTTGGCATAATAACTAGTTACCGTGCTCGTTACCACAATAATAACGTAGTTACTGTAACGCGTTACTTAATAACGCGTTAGTCCCAACACTAATCATTATGTACTGTGTACTAAAGTGAATGGAATGATGAATCTTGTGTGAGACATACCAGGTGTAGCAGTTCTCTGATGGAACTTTTTCACCAATATTGTAATGGTTGCCTTGGTCATCATAGCATCCACACTGGTCCCCGGCAACGCACTTCATAGTGTCTTCATCAAAGTAGGGTTGGTTTGATGGACATTGTGGATAGCAGCCTACAATGTTTTAAAATAGTGATTAACTTGAGCAAATTTACAAGTAGAATACATGAAAAGCTTTTTTGTAAACATTTCACAATTTGCCTCTCCTTCACCTATCGTGCTCCAATCCTGGGTAAACGATGCGGGACAGACATGTTCGCACTTTTCAGTACACTACTTTATTGCGGCTGTTGACTTACACACGTGGCTGCAGCTTTTCGGCTACAGCCTACAAACATCAACAACAATAACCACAACAGGACTTAGTTCATTCTGTTTTAAGCCAGAACACCGGCAAATCGTGATTGCTGCTCATGTGCATCCGCCTCCCACGCAGCCATGCCGCAGACCATGCCCCGCCACAGGTCTGCAGTCAAAAACAGGCTTACTGCAGCCACTAAGAGTGAATAGTATTGAACTCTCACTAATTTATATATTTTTCATCTCTGTTCACAGGTCTCTGGATTCTGAAGTAGTGTAGACTAATGAAGCTGTCTTGTGACAAAAGTTACAAATAGTTGTTTGAAATTAAAGTTGCTTGTTTAAAACAAAAACTACTGACGGATTCATTGTGAATGAGTTCATTATCTAAATACAGTTGCAGGTAGGCTTTTCTGTCATTGTTTTGTTTAGATGGGATGTGAAAATATTCCTTCCTGCCATGTGGGGAATGATGTAAAAAGTTTGAGAATCACTGTGTTCTAGGCAGGAATACGGTTTGTTCTTCTGTTGACTTTTAAAACATTTAAAACAAAAATAAATAGTCCACAAAGTGGCATATCAATACTGTGCCTAATGTACCTTCCAGGTTGGTGATAAGTGAGGAGCAGTTTCCAGATGGATTCCTACATGTTTTCATGCAATTAGCTCCACAAGGCTTGTAGTGCCACTCACATTCACCAGGTGAATTATAGTAGTCACAGAAAATAGCTGCAAGAAACAAAACCATTGCTTATTAGACTTGTACAGCCTTTTAAAAATCATGTAATTCTTAAGATGTCAATTGCTCTTTCAATCCTGTAGCTCAGATTTTTCTGGTAAGATAGTGAGCAGACTTACGACAAAACTTTGGAGTCCTCCATGCAATGCAGGTCCCAGCTTCATTACAGGCTTTGGCATATGCAGCCACAGCAGTACAGAGACATTCGCAGTCCCCACCAGTGTCACAAGCACAGGAGTCTCTCACACAGGAATCAAAATATGGACCAGGGTCAACCTTGAACACATACAGTAATGCACTACCAGTCAACAGTTTCACAGCACCATAATTCTTCCATTTTCTTTAATTGAAATTCAGGCAGTTCAATTACTCGTTTTACTCTGAAAGCAAAGAACAAATAAACAATTGAAGTTAAAAAAGAAATCATACAATCCATTTTTACCACAATGAATTCAGGGGTACAGATTGAGGAACTATCCTTTTGCCTACTCAATACTGTACAAAGATCAAAGATTTGGATTTTGATTCATTACTCCATAACACCTTCTTCCAGTCTTCATTAGTCCATTGGCAGTGTTTCATGGCTCAGGTAAACCTCTTTAAACCTCTTTTTCTTATTCTGACATCTTAGCAATGGTTCTGTTGCTGCAACATGACCTGTCAGTTGAAGTTGACGCTTGCTTACTATGACCACAATTAAGCTCTGCTTGTAGTTCAGAAACTTGTCTTCTGACTCCGTTGAGGCTTTGAGTCTAGTTGACTTTTTCCCTGTTTCTGATTGTCTTTTCAAGGTGAAGGACACTTGACATCTTTCTTTGCAATTTCTTTGTAGCAAAGACCTACACTTTTTCTCACCATTTTTATAGGGGTACCACAATGTGCTCCAGCACTACCTTTATGTAGACATACGCAGGTTTAAGTAATCTCCGCCTACTCTAGATTATTCCCACAGTCTAAAGACATGTAATTAGTGGGATTAGGTTAACTGGTCATTGTAAATTGTCCATAGGGGTAAATGTGAGTGCGAATGGCTGTCTGTTGCTCTGACTGGCAACCTGTCCAGGCTTTACCTTGCCTCTTGGCCTATGGTAGCTGGGATAGGCTCCAGGCCCCCCATGACCTTGAATGGATAAGTGGAAGAGAATGGATGGGTGGATGGATATTACATATCATGTCTATTAGGTAAAAAGTCCTAAATGCCAGACATTAAGATAAAATGACAAGGAGCTCATAGGGGAAATTAATGTGCGTATTCTTTTTTGCATTTGTGTGTGTGTGTGTGTATCCATTTTAGTATATTTGCTACCACCAAACATACTGACCTTTGAATGACAGCTCTGGAAGGTGACACTTGTGATGATACTGCACTGTTTTTGAGACCAGGCTTCCCGGTAGCGATTAGAGGCACAGGGATCAATGATTAGCTCTGCATTGGGGCAACTAGATGAAACTTTCCAGCTGTTACCAAATTGTAGAACATCAGCTACTATTTCCTGGGAGCGTGTGGTGAAGTCATTCTTACTGTTACCATCATAGTTTCCACACAGACCACAGACCTGACCCTAAGAGGAAAGGAAGCAGTGGTACAGATTAAAGCCCTCGTTTTTTGTCTTTCACATCTGAAGTTTAATTTGGGGATTTTCTTTCTATAATTTAGAATATTAATGTTTTTTTTATTAGAGTAATCATACAGTAATCACAATTATTAAAACAGGGTAGCAATAATTGTGTAATTCTATTGGTATTTGTACTGACTACTAAATTTCTGTTATTGTGAAATTCTTTGTATTAACTTTCTTAAGCAATTATACTTCAACAGTAAAAAGAAGTAACTGTCAATCCAGATGTGCAGAATTTATTTCTTTTACCTGGAACTGTGGACTGATTGTAATAAAAAGACTGGTCCTCTGGTCCCACATGAGAACAAGTCCAGGCTTGATTGTCACCACTATGTAAACGCCCATTTTTTGTACCTGAAGCACCTGGATAGTGCCCTTTACCACTTGTAAGTTGTCATCTTTAAGCTGGAATTCATTATCCTGTGGGTTACAACAGCAATGAATAAAACATCAAATTTATTTTTGTAAAATCACTCTACATTTTTCAGTCATTAGTTTCAAAATGAGCACAATTGAAGGATTTTGTGTTTACCCCCAAGAAGATCTTGATGGTCTTAGAGCAGGTGGTTCCTGTGGTTCCACATGGAACATTTTCAGTAATAATTCTGAAGCTTCCATTCCCATTACAGGTGCCACAGAAGTCCTGAGTGAAGTACAGTGGACATAATTACTGGATACCAGTGTTGAAGTCAGAATCCTTAAGAGTTGCATAAAATCAAATCCATGTATTGATAAAAATGTTGGTCTGCCTTTTTCTGTCCTGGTAGTTAAATATTGTAGGGAGTAATATACAAGAAAGAGTAGCCACAGTGAGCTTTACAATGAAAAGCTACAGAAGAAAGATGGTACAACAGTTTGTTGTCAAATCTACCAAGGCTATTAAGTTTTCAGTTTAAACTTTTAGCAACCTTACTTGTAGAAGTGTGTATTCACACTGTCCACTGAAGTCGAACCTCTTATCGTCAAAGGTGATGTAGTGACCGTCTCCATAGATTCCACAAACAGCATCACACGTCTTGTTGGTACATGTGAACTTCCTTCCACTGCAGGAACTGGGGAGAAACACATACAACAAAAAAAGATTAAATTAATTTCAAAATATTTGTAATATCTGTGTAATCAAGAATACAAAAAAAAAGCTGGTGATTAATTAACCACCTACCTTTATATTTTTACAAATATAATTAAAACAAGTTTTTCTGTTCAAATCTTATAAAAGTAGAGTCATATGCCAACTACCTACTGGTCTTTCTCATGTATTTGGTGAAAACCCTACCAAATTGTACCATTTAAACACTGATTAATCATCCTGAATTAGTGTTGATTTACAAGATGGGGGAAAACTTCTCACTCGTATTGTTAAACCAAACAAGTTTAAGTGACAAAATTAGCAGAGACATAACAAATATAGCTGTACAGTGAAAATATACAGTGACGTTTTTATTTAGTAAACATGTTTTATAATACAAACCCAACTCCAAAAAAGTTGGGACACCTTGCAAATGTAAATAAAATGTAAATAAAAAGAATGATTTGCAAATCTCAGAAAGTCATACCTTTTTTACAGTAGATCATAGAAAACATGAAATGTTTGAATGTATTAAATAGAACAAAAAGGTCATTTTGAATTTGATGGAAGCAACACATCTCCATCAAATTACTACTGTGTATCATCCCCTCTTCTTTTAAAAGCAGTTTGCAAATGTCTGGGAACTGAGACCATCTGCTGGACTTTTGAGGGAGGAATGTCTCATTCTTTTCTGATATAGAATTCTAGCTACTCAACAATCTTGGATTTTCTTTGTCATATTTTTCATTCATGTTTTCAGGTAAAATTCCTGGAATGCAGGCAGGTTAGTTCTGTAGCCAGAGCCTTCTACTACAAAGCTATATTGTTGTTCCAGATGCAGTATAAGGTTTAGCAATGTTTTGCTGAAATATGCAAGGTCTTTGTGGAAAAGATGTGTGTTTTTTTTGAGAGATGAAGGTATTTGAACAGAGTCCTGATTAGGGGTGGGTTTTAATAATTGATTCATCGATTAAAATCGATTCTGGCTTGGATAACGTGAAATCGATTCATTAAAATCCTGAATCGATTTTTTAATATAAATTTATTTTGCCCGAAACGCCAGAATCTCAGGTGAAACCTCACAAAATGTCAACAACCACCAAACAGCTAAGACAGTAAATGAGAGCAGGTACACGGATTCTGCACAAGGACGTAAACACACAGCGCGGACCCGCGGATCAGAATCAGTGAGATGCCGCCTTTCTCACCTGACGGGCGCTGCAGCTTTTAAGCGGCGCGCGCGGCGCTCCCGCGGACGGCAATCACTTTCTGGCAGACAATCACTTTTTGGCACAACAACTGCACGGACACGGTCGGGGCTGAAAGCCGACAGCTCGCTGATTCTGATGTTTCGGCAGGTCCGCACTTTGTGTTCACGCCCTTTTTGCGCTGATTCTAAAGCTGTTAGTTTGATCTCTCTCCAAACAATATTGACTGAACCAGCAGCAAAAGAAGATCCAAACTACACTTCACATAAACATCGTCATGAAATCACTTTTACTTTTACTATTTTGCTTCCACTATGTTAAAATCACACTTCATGCACAGCTCTCTCTCTCTCTCTCCCTCTCTGTATACTTCAAGAACAGTTTCCCGTCTAAAAATCTGTTTTCTGCATTATTCGCTTGCTTGTTACACAAGTCTACTGTTGTTTACAGCGCTGTCGGCCGCTGTTTTTTTAAATTTTTTTTATTTTACATACTTCCGAAAAGAAAACCTAATTTCTGCCGTTCAATACTGAACAAATTTAAACTTTTTAAAATTATGCAAAATGCAAAACGCTTAGCCGTGTCTCTAATAAAACCGCTACAACGTCAGAGGTAACGTTCATATGTTGATTAATGGTTTTCTTTCGTTTTTGATGTACTGCAGGATATTTTTATAAAATCCCAGGCCAGGAAAACCACCTTCATGTTTTTCTGTGTTTTATCTTCAGCTACTTTGACACAAAGGCATCTGATGTGACGCTTACACCTTTGATAAAGTCTTGCGTGTGTCCTTTTTATAGATACAAAAATATGTAAATGTACTGATCTGAATTATAATATTTCTGACTGTCAAAATTTCCCAGATTCAAATCGAATCGAATTGAATCGAATTGAATCGAATCGAATCGAATCAAATTGAATTGAATTGAATCGAATCGTGGATCAAATCGATTCGGGACCTTGTGAATCGAAACGAATCATTCTATAAATCAGTGACGATACCCAGCCCTAGTCCTGATAACTTAGTTGCCTCTAGTGTGAAGAAGACAGTAGCCATTTTATTTTGTGGAAAACCAAAGAATTGGAAATTTTGATTTATCAGACAACAGAACAGTTGGAACAGAGGAACAGTTGTTTCCTCTGTTCATTTTTAAGCATGTTACTGACATGTTGCCAATTAAACTACCTAATTGCAAAATGTTTCTCCAGCTGTTATTTTAGTAGCACTTCCAGTCTTTTATTGCCTTATCACTCAAACATTCATACGGTGCTTTTTATTTATATCCAGGCTCATTTATCCAGCATTAACACACACTCAGTTAGATGCACTGGGGGCAACTCAGGGTTCAGTATCTTTGGTTTTTTTGGCCAAAGATTCTTTGATTGGATTGATCCCCAGATATTGTGATTGGTAGAAAACCTGCTCTTGAACGTGAGCCATGGTAGTAGTGGTGGCTGTGTCTCAAACAAGCACTATGACAAACAAGTCACCTATTTAACTGACATTCTTTGTTGTAG
Source organism: Oreochromis aureus (assembly GCF_013358895.1). Lineage (NCBI taxonomy): Eukaryota > Metazoa > Chordata > Actinopteri > Cichliformes > Cichlidae > Oreochromis > Oreochromis aureus. The sequence goes on along the minus strand of NC_052942.1, from coordinate 5,657,512 downwards.
TGGAAATATGTATCAATACTTGTTATAACATATATACTGCCATTAAATCTTTAAATATACATCTTTGTATGCTTGTAAAGAAATGTACAAACCAGGTATTGCAATCTACTGTCAGTGTCTCTCCAGGCTGGTAGACTTGTCCATTGTGTACACATGGACAGCTGGTCTCATTGACACAGCCTCCTGCTCCATCTGACAACAGACCATCTGGGCATATGCAGCCTGATGTACAGCCTGTGTGGATCTGTATCCAGCCAGAGTGAAAAATGAAAGGAGATAGTGAGTCAAGCAAGACCTGTGCATGCACTACACATTTAAGCACACAGCCAAACTGCCATAACTGTGCTGTACTTACACAAGCCATGTCAGCGGTGCTGCAGCTCTTTTGACATTCAGTGCCAGTAGCCCCAGGTTGAGCAGTGGAGCAGTCAAAGTACACCATGGGGCATTCGCATTGTGGTGAACCTAATGGTAAACCTGGGAACAAAATATAACAGGTTCACATTCGTAGTTTTATTGTCATGATAAACAATATTATGATTAAATTTGCCAAATTAAATTCACTGAGTGAAAACTTCATAATATGAAAGAGAACTGAAAATGTTTGGTTACTAATTTTAGCAAACAAATTAACCACAATAGCATTTAATCTGTGTACATAATGTTAATTATGTATGTCTATATTGAGAAGCCTACTTAGTAGCTGTGTTCCTCCAGAGCAGCTGAGAATGCCTTGTCTGCAGACACTGTAAGGACAAGTATGAGGGAACATGAGAAATGGTTTTATATCACATAATGTCCTCAGTCATTCTTTAAACATGTAGTTTCTTATTATTCTTTTTGTTATTTAAGCAAATGTTCATGGGCAAAAAACACCCTAGTTGTACTGGTGCATTCACAACATGGATTTATAGAATGGAACAACATTTTTCCTTTGACTGGCAAGTTCGCTTTGTAGTTGGTGTATATACAGTAGACAGCTTCCAGCGTCCTGTGTTCCCCAGTTCAATATTCTTTTAATCCTCCTGTTTTGTTTCGATTAAACATGACCCTGCCAATAACACGTGTCATATTAAGTGAATACAAATCTAGAAGAAATGTTTGTCATGTTTCAGTTGGCATAGTCAAAGTGGATAACTAAAGAAAGACCTGCAATATTAGGTCAGCTTCACTTTATTTTTACAGCAATTTAACTTTAGCAAATGAACATTTTGCGTTGGTGATGAAAAACGTAAAAATCCAAGAAAGTTGATTCTGTTCTAGCACCGCTGATTAACAATGGTCAGCTGGTCAATTTCATGATCATTATGATGCAAAATCTTATGACCAGTGATCAATGGCCATGAGTACTAGAGTTGGGGACTGGAAAAACATAAATAGTACATTTGCATTATGACCAAAACAAGCACACATGTTACATTGCTAAGGTTGGGGAAACCTGCGGTCAGCTGAGACTGAAGTAGTTACTTCGATGAGTGACAAAATATTTCTCCCACTGAAAACATGTCCAGATGAACAGAATCAAGTTTCTTTCAAATTTCCTTAGCTGGATAATTGAGCATGAATTAAGAAAAATTAGTCATCTTTATTTACCATGTGCTGCCATCTTTACTGATAGTCTGTCCAGGAGGAACAATAATGCCTTCAGCATAGCAGGGGCAGCTTTCACGGGCTACACACTGGCCTTCCTCATTCATGTAAGTTCCTTCAGAACAACCACAGCCATCCACTGTGGTGAAGTTGACCTGACAAGAGTAGTCAGTCTGGCCAAGGGAACGGCAGGTACGCCCACAGCTGGTCATGTTGTAATTATACACAGTTTCTGCTGCACATGATGTACTGAATGTCTCTGTTATGAGAGATATGAGATGTTTGTACAATGAGGAAACAGTTCAATTCAGTTCAATTTAATTCAATTCGAATGTAGTAAAAATGAATCAAACACAAATGATTGACTAAGATTTGTTGTAGTCAAATGTACTGCTACTTCTGCCATTATTTAAAATAGAAAAGCATACCAAAATATATGACATAGCTGTGGTACTGGAGACAAGAATTGTTCATTTAGTAGGAATGGCATGGAAAGATGTCTAGTAGGTTAACAACACAACACAGACATGTGTCAGCAGATAACCCATGATGACAATGTGATGGTGTTTCTGCTTGTTCCGAACTCTATATAGTTCACTACAATACAATTTGTTTTGGTTATTAACTTCAATGAACCATTAAAGACATAAAAAATACGCAAAAACTCAAAATATGTATAATAACATTTATATTAACTCAAAGAATTTAGAGTTTTCTCTCTTTAATTTATAGAAATTCTGGCACATTTAATTTTCATGTTCATCGAGGTACAATATTCCTGTGAGCTTAGCACTAACATTGTTGATTTAGCACAGATTATTATATTATACTACAAGCAAGTGTACTCCAATTGCAGTATGAATGCTGAACTGAATTTTTTGAGTTGAACTGTTGTAACTGCTTAATCTTTGCTGAAATCGTTGAAGCTGGCAGGCTGACCATTTTTAGATGAGCTGAAAACTAAAGAATATACCCAAATAATCTGACAAATAATGAATGTTTATCTGAAATTGATGTGAAAACTGAGACATTGCATTGTTACGTTTAAAAAGTGAATTTAAAAAACTGTAGTTGAATACCAAAAACTGATTGACTTAATGTTTAGACTCAAGGATCTTAAATGAAAAGACAGCATATTTTCACATGTTTGAGGGTTTTTATTTTTAAAAAGCTCTGTATTTGATGTTCTTGAAATGATATTTAAACTAAAATTTAAAGACAAGGACTGATTAAAGTAAGTTTTAAAAAATTAACTTCGAATGATCCAGTCAATGAAGAGCTCATTCAAATTATGTGAAAGTCAAAAAATGACATTAGCTGCCCAGATTTGAATCAAACGTTTGCTGAAGACGAATCCACCAATGAAAAACAGAGCTGAAGTGTCATCAACAAATCAGAATAACCTGTTATTCTCATACATTTATTGCTGGTATAGAATCAGTCTGTGGAAAATTGCTGTTAAATTTCTCTTTGAATCTGTCAATAAACTGCTTCCAACTTTCCGCCTTTTTTAAACATAAGGACCAAGGACTTTTTCTACATAACAGTGGGTCTCTCTGCATTTAATCATTAGTTATTATTAATCTCTGCTGCTCTACCACAGCATGTCTTTTGTCCTGTCTCCCTCACCTCAACCAGTCACGGCAGATGGCTGCGCCTCCCTGAGCCTGGTTCTGTTGGGGGTTTCTTCCTATTAAAAGGGAGTTTTTCCCTCCCACTGTCGCCAAAGCGTTTGCTCACAGCGGGTCGTATGATTGTTATTTTTTACTCTGTTGTATTATTGTAGGCTTTGTATTTCCAATCCGGTCTACCTTACAATAAAAAGCACCTTGAGGTGACTCTTGTTGTGATTTGGCGTTGTCAATATAAAACTGAATTGAATTAAAAATTGGGCTGTAGGGCCAATCTAAATAAAGAAAAGGGCTCAGTGAGTGAGTGTAAAATTATGCCTGTGGTCTGAAAATTGAGGACACAGCAGCAGTTGAAAGAGAACATTTTCAGATAAATTTGTTGTTTGAACCCGTGTTTCTCTTTTTAAGGATGCTTGGTGTTTTACTTACCACAGATGGTTTTCCTCCAGCCAGTGATGTGGACTCCTGCTGCTGAGCAGGCATAGACATATGAGGAAACTGCAGCACACATGCAGTCCTCACTTTTTTCACAGTTACAGGTGTCATACATACAGTTCTGTCAAAAGAGTATTCATGAAATGATTAACAAGAGTTCAGTTGCAAAGTTCTCATTAAAACTTTGTATGTGTAGACTTACATCTTTATATGTGCTGGGGCTAACGACAGCGTGGCAGGGAGCAAACACTCCCTCGGGATCAGTTAATTTGGAACACCAGAAATCAGCATATTTCTCTAAAACACAGAAACATTCAGAATTAAACTTGTTATATATTATCTGTTGTTTAATACAATCTTGAAAAACAGCAAGGCAGTATGGTATTTTTCATATAAGATAATAACTTTTATAAGATAAAACATAATAATACAAGAGTTTTATCTGTACCTGTGAGGATGTTGTTATTACAAGGGTCTCCAAAATGTGATATAATGTCTGGGCAGCTGGCTCTGGTTTTCCATGCGTTGGCAAATGCAGCAGCAGTGCCTTCCACCAGCCCATTGGTCACTCTAAAGTCATCACTCATTATGTCGTTGAAGTTTCCACATAAACCTTTCAAATAAGATGTTCCACAGTTACACAGATTCCAGAAGTTCCAGACACTAAGAATAATATGGAGACATACCAGAGGTGGTTCCTGTGAGTGACTTGTCAGCGGAAATGAACACCTGCATTATGGGAGACAGCTGAATCATCAGTTGTATGCCCACTGTGGTGCTTACAAGGATGTAGAAGGAAGATGGTTTAAAGACCCTCAGATCAGCTGTAGAGGTCAGAAGACATGAAAAAATGTTGTAGCAGTTAATTGAAACACAAATATACAAACTTAAATGACGCAGATAGCATTTCCACTTTAAAAAAAAATTAAAATAAAACTAGTGTCTGTGGTGCTTTTGTTCAAATTCTTTATTACATATTTTGTACCGAGTTGAACAAAATTCTTTTGGAAATACAAATTTTGGTGGCCCTTGTAATTTGAAAGTCACGTTTAATTTACCTGTGATAAACTGTCAAGTAAGACAAATTGAATGTCACACAAAACAAAAGCAAACAAAGAATGCATTAGCAGAGGGATCATTAACTGATTATATAAGTACTTGAATTTATAATTAACTTTAAAACCTATAGTGAGGATGCGTTGGGAATGCCTGACAGAAGGCCCTGTCGGCGAGGTCTTCGACTCCCACCTCTGGCAGACCTTTGACTGCTTTCCAAGGTAGGCTGAGAACATTGAGTCTGAAAGAACATTGTTCAGCACCTCCATTGTTGAGGCTGCTGCAAAAAAATTGTGGCTGTGAGGTGGTGGCTGTCATGGTGGTAATCCTTTAACCAGACTGTATACATCTGAGCAAAGGGAGCTTTCAAGCTGAAGGTGTCCACAGGTTAGCCTGTGGGGACTTTGGAGGCAGCAGAGGGAGGTGGGAAATCAACAGGGCTGCCACTGCAGTGCACCCGTCTTTCCTGGTGAAAAGAGAGCTGAGTGTGAAAGCGAAGCTGCTGATTTACTATTTGATCTATGTCTCTACCCTCACCCGTGGTCACCAGCTTTGGCTAGTGAACAAAAGAATGCAACTGCAGTTAAAATTAGCTTTCTACTAAGGTTGGCTGGGCTCCCGACTGGTAGGAGGCCAATAGGGTAGACACAGGACACACTGGAGAGATTATATCTCGCCAACCTATATTGGAGAAGGGGGCGAGGGGAAGGGAGGTCTAGGCTTCTCTGCTTAGACTGCTACACCCGCAACCCCGCGGTCCAGATAAGCAGAAGAAAATGGATGGTTTCATGGATGGTTTTTTAAAACATTTATTTCCGTATTTTTCAGACCATAACGTGCACCGGATTATAAGGCGCACTGTCAATAAACAGGTCTGTTTACATACATAAGGCACACCGGATTATAAGGCGCATTAAGCGAAAAAAAAAAAAACAGATAAGTCAAACTTTAATCAAATCATTCTTCTTGCTTCCTCCACCTCCGTACCATTGATTCATTAATGCTGAATTCTCTCGCAGATGCCCATGTTGTTGCAGTATATCAATGAGGATATACTGCAATGGGATCGGTTCGAGGTCAGTAAACACAACCAGAATTCATACATAAGGCGCACCAGATTATAAGATGCACTGTCGATTTTTGAGAAAATTAAAAGATTTTAAGTGTGCCTTATAGTCCGAAAAATCTGGTACTGACATACAGATGCATGCATACGCTATGGTTATTTTATCAAGAAGCTGTGTCCACTATATGTGGACAGTAAAATATGCGATAACTTACCTGTAAACAGTGGAAGCTGAGAATGAATCTGGTTCACATAGACCTGCCCGGATGCCTGAACTTTAACAACCTGTCATTTTGCAGAAAGACACATTTTAGACACACCAGTATTTGCAAATTGTCATTGGTGAGAAAAAGCACAAAATTTTGATATCATAAGATCTGGATGTTTTTCAGACACGAGGAGTAATGATGATGTTTTTATGCCTCTGGCTTACCACAGAATTACTGCCTAAGGCCAAAGTTACAGTTCTGAGGCAAGTCTTTGTGTCACTTAGTCCGCACTTGACAAGATCCACCAGCACAGTGTAGGACAAACCATTACTGTCCTGCAGCACACATCAAAACAAAACATGTAATCAGTCACCCAATTTTTTTTTTTACGAACTTTTCATTAAATACATTACACTGCAAATTTATGTACTCAGATCATATTATTATATTGGCATATTATTTTCCGATGGTTTAAGAGTCCATGCTGCTGTTATGTGTATGGGGAGATAGACTAGCAGTGTGTATCACCTTAGCGAGAACATAGGAACAATCGCCATGAAATGTGTAGACTTTTCCATCAAATGTGTTAATATGAGCTCCTCCTTCGACAGAACAGATTCCTGGACAGTTCGTCTCTGTACAACTCCACTGACCGCTTTCACATACACTGTAAAGACACACACACGCACACACACACACACACACACACACACACACACACACTTCATTTACTTAATTAAAAATTTTTAGTATAACACTGCATTACATTTTTCTACTATGTCTTAAAATAAACTCACTAACTTTTGTAAAAGTTTAAAAAGGTACAATTGTCACATAAATGTATAAACTGTAAATGTGAGGAGACTGCTAAAACATTCTTACTTGCAGTACCTCCAACATACACAATAATTTTGTAGAAGATTGTAATTGTGTAACTTACAAATGGATTTAACAGTTAATCATCCTATCAAAAGTACTCTTAGATTCATATCTTTACCATTTCTAGTATCACATACACACTAAAAATGTTTTATTTCCATTTTTTAACACTGCAACAAAGTGGCACAAATTCATTTTACCAGGATCCACAGTGGTGGGAGTAGGACTCTCCTGGTTTGTAGATTTCATTGTTGTGCAGACATGGACATTGAGAGACTGCAATACATCCACTGTTACCAATGTCATCAAAGACCATTCCTGAGAAAAAGAGGCAAAAAAAAATAATTATATATATATATATATATATATATATATATATATATATATATATATATATATATATATATATATATATATATATGTGTGTGTGTGTGTGTGTGTGTGTGTGTGTGTGTGTGTGTGTCTGTGTGTGTGTAAAACAAGAAGAGAGAAAAAAAGGGATTGGGACTGAAACATCACTAATGTAATACGTTATGGGATCAGTGATCATGTATGCTTGATAATGGAATATACGGGGATACAGATGACGACACAATTATCAGCTATAACGTTTGTGTCAAAATTTTCCTGAGTGTTTTTTAACAGAGCAATTGATTATGAGCATAGCATTGCTAAAAATACTAGTTTTCTTTAGAAAGCATACATTATTTCTTTTTGCACACAATAACAGCATTTTTTTAAATTACCAGCATCAATATTATTAGCACCCCTGAAAAATGGACATTTTTGTTGAGCCATAGCACAAACCACAGTTATGCAATAACGTGCTTTAACATTGCAATGCTCAAAGTTTGTAAAATCAAGAAAAAATACAGGGTCATTTTCCATTTACACACATTATAAAAGCTTCAGCAGCAGAACAAGCATCCTGTCAAAAACAAAAGAGATTGTCTGGACTTGTTGATGCTGACAAAGCATTGGATGGAGGGAAGTTTTCACAGCAGTTCCAAGTGTCAAGAACTGGAATGAGAAGTATCATCAAGAAATTAAAAGAGAGCCACAGAAAACAGAACAAGGCTGGCAGAGGTAGGAAGTGAAAGATTTCAAAGATGTGTCTATAGACCCCAGAAAACTGCCAATACACAAGTCAAGAATCGTAGCTGCAAATAAGATAATCCCTCAAACCCTGCACAAGAATGGAATATGAGGTTAGAGACAAGAAAAACTCTACTTCTACAAAGAGACATTTTCAGCTAGAGTGATGTCTGCTAAAGAAAAGCTGGCAAACATTATGCATACTGGAAGTTCATCCTTTAGCTAGAGACAAAACTGGTGGTCTTTGACCACAGAGACTTATTTTTCAAGAAAGAAGAAAGAAAGGAGAGGCAGTACTATGCTGTGGGGGTGCGCCAAAGAATCTGAAACTAGCAATCTGATCAAGAAATCATGAAGAAAGAAGGATATATAAAGATTTTGAAAGAATGAGTATGAATGTGTGCTCATGTTATTAGATAGATAGCATTTAGAAAGCTTGCATGAACTGGTGTGTACAGGTGAATGACCCAAGTTGTACAAAGCACTTTGAGTGCTCCAGTACAGTAATGTTTATAAGAACCAGTCCATTTGCCATTAACCCAAACCTCAAGCTGCAAAACTAGCTGTGGGTCATTTCTTTGTCTTCTAACATGACAACAACCCAAAACATACGTCGCTTCAGGTGAACAACTACCAAAGCGAATGTCATGGCTGACTTGCATAAAGCCCTGACTTGAATCCCGTCAAAATCTGTGGGATGAACTGAAGATGACGGTCCATCCCAGAGCTGGAATTGCTCAGCAGACATGTAATACTTACTAAAATTACTAACAAACAACTGCAGGTTGTGATCTGACCACAGAGAGATTATTACTTCTTTAGATGACATTATTATGCTCAATATTCTCAGCCTAATGCAGGGGTGTCCAAATCCAGGCCTCAAGGGCCGGTGTCCTGTAGGTTTTAGATCTTACCCTGGGTCAGCACACCTGAATCAAATGATTAGTTCATTACCAGGCCTCTGGAGAACTTCAAGACATGTTGAGGAGATAATTTAGCCATTTAAATCAGCTGTGTTGGATCAAGGACACTTCTAAAGACTGCAGGAGACCGGCCCTTGAGGCCTGGATTTGGACACCTCTGGCCTAATGTTTTCTCTTCAGACACAGGGGATCCAATCAAGTATAACTATGCATTTCAGCATACCACCCTTTCATTTAACATTATTTGGCCACATGGACATGTAATTTCAATATTTATTTCATTCAAATCATCTCAAATTTCTACAGCCAAACTGACATCATTTCAAACGTAAAGCAGGTCCCTCCAATTCAGAAACTACATGTGTCACAGTGCCATGGGTTCCACACACCTGAATGTGAGGTTGAAACAATTTATAATTCTTAATTTGCTTAATATGTAGGTGTTCACCAAAAAAGGGCTTTGAGAAAATGTTGGGGAACTTGAGCACCAGTAGCTCCTAGAAATAAAGTGGCCATTCTTTGTGTTTAGGTGGGTCAATCCTCTCGAATAACACTATGTAGGCTTTTTTTTTTGTACTGTTGTCACCCTCTTCTCTCTTCTGGCCCACTTGTTAACCAATCAACATTCGGCAGAATGCAAAGTACTGTGTGGTTGAAACCCTCTCCCCCCTCTGTCCTACTGAAATTGTGTCCACTGACGGACACAATTGTAGGACCGTAAAACAATCTTTATCTGGTGGATATGTCTGGCACATTCAATTTCAAGTTCCCAGTCAGAATATTTATGTGGAATGCCACCTCAACTCAGAAAGTCCAAAAACTCAAAAACTCAAAAACTCAAAAAAAAAAAAAAAAAAAAAAATTGGAGCAACCCTACCAACCCTGAGTTAAAAATCAAAGATTGTGGCAGTGAACATAAACAGTGGTGAAACTTTTAATCTGTACTGCCATTGCTATCTAATTGTGACTTGCTAAATAATCCATACACAGAGTGCTGATCAGGTTCTATCATAAATGTGCTACCATGGTGCTTTTAAGCACAAAAGAGGCATTATGCTGTATTGCTAGTGATGCATGAATGGCTCTATCCAAGAAGCAAAACAAATCCTGCTTTTTTTGATCTTCTGACTTTATTACAGGGATGTGCTGACTCAGGAGTGATGGGGCTCCCAAGTTCTGACATCTGAGATCCGAGTTATGCGGTTTTGGTTTTGTGTGAACAACCTGGTGGCGATTGCCCAGAATACATTGCAATTGTTTTCTCTCTGAGCGACAGAAAGCAAGAGATGGAGTGCAAAATGAGTGTGGATGTACCAGCAGGGCAGCTGCAGCCATCATGACAGTGGCTGTCACATGTCTGGCTGGCCTGAGGGGTGGAACAGCTGTCAGGACATGAACTGCTACATTCCAAGAACACCATGTTGTATGGACATTTCTTGTCTGTGGATAAAAGTTTTTCATTGTCAATTAAAGAATTTTGCAAAGTATAAGGAAAACAACAATGCCTATGATGGAGACCGAGAAGTGTAAATGTTGCACCCTTACAGCAAAATGTATCATTCCTCCATTCTTGGGGTTTGCCACCTGCATGGACACACTGTCTGGAGAACTCTGAAAGTGTTTTACAGAGGACCAAAGTAGTGTTGTCTGTAGAGTTGCACGTGTCCACCATACAGGCTTTACTAAAGGATTCCACGTCAAGAATGTTTTGGCAATCAACAAAGGGATCACTGGAGAAGGTCTGGTCACAGAATTGCTGAAAAAGAAGTCAGTCAGTTAAAAAAATACATACTGCCAATCATTTTTAGAAGCCTACAGTTTGAGCCCTCAAGGTAGCAAGGTAACACCTGTTTGAGTTTACAATTACAGCGCCTTAAAAAAGAATTCATGCCCCTTGAACTTTTACACATTTTGTCACTTTACAACCACAAACACGCCACACTTTTCACATTTTTATTTGCTTAAAATTTTGAAAACCATGCATCATTTCCATACCACTCCACATTCTTTGTGTTGGTCTATCACAGAAAATCTCAATAAAAAAATTTCAGTTTGTAGTTGTAAAATGACAAAATTTGGTTTAAGGGTTATGAATACTTTTTCAAGGCACTGTATATGTACAGGCTGTTGAACTTGGCGGGAGGGCTATGCCCTGTGTCAAAATATTCCACTGCAGCTGCCTCAGAAGTCTGGAGTATAGTGTTAAGAGTGTGTTTACCTAACCCTAAACCTGTATAATAACTCTTCATTCTGTGACAGGTGACAACATCTGTCAGGCATATGATAACGCACAAATGTTTTTCTACTTTTATGCAGCTATTTTTCTTAGATTTATACTGTGTTATAATGCATTTATATTATTGATTTGCACTGATTTCCACTACTCTCTTACACCGTGTCAGTTTTACTGTTACTGTTTTGTTTTTATGTACATTAATTTTTACTTTTCTTTGTTTTTTTACTCACAGTTGTATATATAACATTTTGCATTGTTTCACAGTATAAGGGCCTTACCAGGCAGCAGTGGCACTTTTACTTTAACCTTGTTGTTTATTTGTTGTTTTTTGTAGACTGTATGAATAGTATAACTACTTGTCATCACAGTTACAGTCTTAGTGAAGATAGTATTAGTTAAACTACAAGAATGTCTGTAAGACATAAAGAATTGATGACCTCTAATTTCCTGCTTCTAAATTCAGATAGAAACTAGTTCACACATGGTGCAGTAAGAGTACAGACAGGGTAAAGAATCAGAGAACATATTTCTCCAGTACCGGCTTCTCTTCATTGGCTCCCTGTTAAATCCAGAGTCAAATTTAAAATTTCTAAAATACTTAAAAATAGAGTTAGTTAATGCTGGATCAGGTGAATCTTCCCTTTGTTATCCTGCAATAAGCCTAGACTGCTGGGGGTTTCCCATGATGCACTATGTTTCTTCACTCACCTCTTTCACCCATTATGTTTTTATACACCAATCTTCATTTAATCATTAGTTATTATTAATCTCTGGCTCTCTTAAACAGTGTGTCTTTATGTCGTCTTTTGCCGCTCACCCCCAAGCAGTCAGCGTGGACGACTGACCCTGCTAATGGTTTCTTCCTGTTAAAAGGGAGTTTTTTCTTCCCACTGTCACCAAGGGCGTGCTCATAGGCAGTCATCTGATTGTTGAAGTTTCTCCATCTTATTGTAGTCTCTTTAACTTCCAATATAAAGCACCTTGAAGTGACCTTGATGTTGTATATATAAAACTGAATTTAATTTAACAGTTTTGAAAATGAGAAATGGTGAAGACTCACCTTATCACCACAGCTCGGGACTGGGTTAACGTCAGTCTCCTTACACTGCTCGGTGGGGCCATTTATCTTCCAGGTCTCAGCATAGTCCACCACAGACAGTGGAGTTCCTGTAGTACAGCACACTCATAATAAAATGACCATTAAGCTTATTGGGGGGGCTTCTTTATTACGTATTCTATTTCATAATGAACCAAAAAGGTCACAGATCTGCATCTAGACTTTCACTACAGAAATATGCTTTTTAAAAATGTGGAAAATTATGCTAATTAGATTGCAGCATATGTTGCTCCAAATATAATTCAGCATCATAGGGACCCTCGTAGATGTGTAAGCTAAGACTTTTCCAATGTGCACTAATCCCCATGTAGCCAAGATTTTTTCAAAAAGAAAGTCACATTTTTATTCATCAAACCCAAGCATTTCAGGATCTTTTTTTCTTGGAATCCTTTAAAATTGCATTTATGGATGCAGCAACTAATGGTGGTCAATGACAAATGGTTTTGAAAACCCATGCAATCATTTCTACTACACAATTATACCTATTTTCAGTGTGCATGCTTTTGAAAAGGGGCTGAAGATCGCAACTATTCAATATTGTTCTTGGGACTGTCATTTGTGCACAGAGAATTGTTGAACTATTTGCCTTTGTAGTCTTTCATAGATTGGAGCGCCTCCCTGTCTTTACTTCTGAATGACTGTGAACTTTTTTGAAAAGTTGTTGCTAACATTAAAAGAAATATTACCAGTGATGTTCTCTCAGGACAAGCAAGGTGAACAGTGACTGACTTGTCAAATCTAGAGATAATTAAAAGGAACCAAAGAAAGGCAATCTCTCTCTTCTATCTCAGTTTATTCCATGCTCACAAAATGTAACATCTCTGTCTTATGAATATGTCCATCTGCGGTTAAGTTTTTTTCCCCCCTTGTGTTTTGCACATCCACATTGTGGATCAACAGTAACACTTTAGAACACGGCCTGCGAATAAGGCATAAATACCCTGTAATTACGTGCAATTTGCAGGCAACAAGTCAGGCTTTTTGCAGGAAACAATGACACAACTAGACTGTAAGACCTGTGACTAAAGTGTGGGTACCCTGTAATTACTTGCAATTGGCGGGTAAACAGTCAGGAAAATCTAAAACACCCTAGGAAATGTGTTAATCAATACTTAATACTCATTTTATTAGTCGTTCTTTAGTCACCTAAATACAATAAAAAATTATACAAAAATTGACATTTACATGTATTAACAGTTTTTGTATTCATAAGAATAATTTATTCAAACAACACCTTAAAATAAATCTATAAAAAGTATAAAAATAAATGTTCCACCTAGTTTATTTACTTTATTTCAAAAAAAGTTATGTGTTCATTTTTACGTGTGTATATGTGACAACCATTTCATATACATATTTTGTATGTAATACCAGTGTAATTTTCTGATGCAACATAGTATATTATTTTATTTCATATACTATGTTATTTTATTTTATCTTATTCTATGCTATTCTTTTACTTAATATTTGCTGCTTGTAACTTTGTACTGTCCACTTTCTGCTATGACCAAACAAATTTCCCAAGTGTGGGACTAATAAAGGTTTATCTTATCTTATCTTATATGTCACCCTAATCTTTCTTTTAAAAAAGATTTCCTTGTTTTATTTTATTTTCTTTCCTTGTTTTGTTTTCTCTCAAAATGGTTTTCCTCCTGATTATTTCGTTGTAGAATCTGGAAGGACTGTGAAGCGGAACAGCAGCGTTATCAGTAGGTGGGGTTTTCCTAGCTAATGGTCTGGCATGTTTTTCCCCTGTTTGTAAAATGCTAAAACTTTGTGTACATGTCTTTGCTTTGTTTAAAATAATAATAATAATTGGACCTTAACTATAATCAGACATTTCAACACAGCTTTAAACAGACTGAATGTGTTTAATTTTTCTTTCTTCTTTTAGAGACTGCCCTTGATCACTTAGTCCACAGGAACAAATGTATTATGAAAAGACACCAGAAAGCTGTGAGACTGTTGGAAAGTCACTCAAGTATGACAGTGTGAACAAGTCAACCATGTCACATATATCACTGTTGAGGTACAGTGTGTGCAATGCATTAAAAAATATATTTAGGAAGTTATTGTACTATCTGTCTTGCTGTCTTGTAAAATATTATACACAAAAGCCATGTCCACAGTTTTTCTTTTTTAATACTCCAAGGAAATTTTTGGACATTTGTTCACAAGGTAAAAGACATTTTCCAAATTGAAAAGAAAAAAACTTGCAAATATCATTTGTTTCAGAGTGTAAGTATTGTTTTGTCTGGTAATGTATTTCTAAAGCTAATATTTTAAGGGTTAAGGAATTGTTTGTCCTTGTTTTTAACAAGGTGAGTTGTTTAATGAAAACAACTCACCTTGTTTCCATTATCATAGGCACAGATGAGCCTATGCTATCCTATGCTATGACTGTAAATATCAATGTATAATTTCAAATACGTGTTAATAAAGTGTTAATCACTGTATCATTTTACATGTAATATATAAAGACAGTTGAATAATGAAATATCCATTAGACACAAAATTACTTATGTAATTAGTACTTACTGAGTAAGTAATACTTACTTATTCAGTAAGTACTAATACTGAGTAAGTAATACTTACTCAGTATTTACTTACTAGGATACTTAAAATTACTTACAGTATAATTTATGTCTCTTTCCCTGTAAAATACCTAGAAGTTAGACGAGATTAAGTGACTCATAATATGCCCCGCACCCCAGGAAATACAAGGTACAGTGTTATTGTAAAAAAAAAATTTCTGCAAAAACCTGACTTGTTGGCTGCAAAATGCACGTAATTACAGGGTACATACACCTTATTTGCAGTTTGTGTTAGAGTAACTAAAGACTACATTAGACACCTCCCGAAATATTAAAATTATCTTACCACCATTCAGGAATTCATTGGATATGCCATCAAAGTTTCCACACAGTCCACATGTCTGAGTCCGATATTTCTCATCTATTTCAATCTGTGAAGATAATGGATTATACAACAGGTAACTGGCAAAATCACAAGACAGGACAACTCCAATATATGGCATTCGTTCCTTGTAATCCCTTAAGAGGTTAAAATAGGACATTCACATGATAATTTGTCTGCATTCTGAATAAATGAATCATCTGAATGGCAGGATCTAAACAATGATTTGTGACCTCAAAAGATTTAGAAAGCTGGTATAAAATTGAAAACGAGAACAAACAGCTTGTAGAACTTAAGGGTTAAATATATAGATAAGAACCGGAAGGAGCATATTTGGAGGCGAGGGCCCGCTCCTCAATTCCTGAGAATTTATCTCCAAATAAAAAGTCAGGTCAGCCAACTTTGTATATGTAAGGGTAGGCTTCATACATCAAGGGAGTCGTCCAGGTTCCAGATTGCCTTTATTCCCAGATTAGCTTCAACAGAGATACTAGATGCGGTCCCTTTGACAGTCACTCCTGATTTACTGAACGGCAGAGATTCCCTGGTGCAAACAAAGAGTGATATTTTTAAAATGAATGTAAAAATTAAAACAAATTTACATTACCCATGTACTACTGCTCTTTACTTATACAAATCAGTCATTAACAGACCAGACAGACCCCTAACCCCAGTGCCACAGAATATTACTGCTTGGGGGTAAGGAGCTATTTGGAGCATTTGAAAGCACAAGATAGTGTCCTATGGAGGGATATTGTGGGACTTCAGATTGCAGCAGGTGCTTACATTTAGGTTGAGTGCTGCTGTCATTAAAGCAGAATAAATCTCATATTAAGATATGGTACAGTGCTGAAAATGTATATACATACAATTGGAACTAAATTTGATATTGGACTCTTGACTCTGGACCCCACTGAATTAAAGTTACTGAAATATTCTTGGAAAAAAGTCAGCATAGTTGATAGGTCTTTCCTGAACTTACATCTTCCCATTGACAAGCACAGAGTTGTTAGAGAGCTCCACCTCAGATCCTTCCAGCATCATGATGATTTTGCTGATTGTGGGGATGTTGTTGACTAAGCTCCGCCGCATCTGGATATTAAAGTTTTCATAGCTGCCCTTGCATTGCATTGCAAGGACATGGTTACAACTTGAATTCAGCTGGAAGAAATCGCCATCAAAAGTCTTGAAGTGATAGTATCCCCAAGTTGTGCACACTCGGCCAATGTGGGATGCATTAGCTATAAAATTAATAAATTAATAAATTACAAATTCTTTTTGAGAAATCATTTTATATTTTCATGGAGACTTGAAGAAAAATAACCTTAATGGACATTTGCAAACTTACCTGAAGTCATGGTCAGTGTGTTTGTAGAAGGAGCAATGGTCACTGAAGTAAAGACAAAAAAAATTGGTGTTTATTAATTTAGATGTAGGAAATTAGAAATTTCACAGGATAATAGTATCAATTGACAATTCACTGATATTAAACTCAATAATATACTCAAACTGAAGATGCCCAAGACAGTTAACTGTTGTAGATATCCCAAATCCGTATATACTCTTTATCACCAGAAAAGGCTTCAGTAGATTTAACCAAGACTGTCTGCAGCAAACTGCATTACATATTCTAATTAACATGCCTTAATTAGCTGAAGTGTTGAAGCTATGAAATAAATTCTATATAAACCAACCCAAGCACGATATAATGCATCTAAATTCACATGATGAATTAGGATTCACATAAATGATTAAAGTAAATATGACTCTATGACCTCTTCCCAATGTCTTATAGCACTTCCATTGAGTGTGAAATTATAAAATTTCCAGCACATCATTTACCATTCTGAGTAAGTGAGTCGACTATCAGCGTCAGATAGATGAGCCATAATATCAATTCAAGCCCTTTGGCCCCCATGTTGGTCAGGAGGACTAACACTACAGACGATAGGATTCACCTGGGGAACAAGCTCCTTTATAATGCGCCTCTGAAGGTGGAGCTACATTGCATCATATTTCATATTGAAGCAAATCATCAAGTATATTTACTCAGCAAACATCATCCTCACCACTATGCTGAGCAGCTTCTTCACTCACTATACCTCTGATTAACTATATCACTAACAGGAGGTTCTGATGTTTACTGTCCTGGCATTGCTTGACTTTCAGTGCACTAAAACATGAACAAGCCAGAAAACAGAGGGGAAACCGCATTGGTCTAATGGTTTAAATAGCTTATCTGTGCCATTTGGTTAACAAATAAAATATCATACACAGTTTGGTTCATATTTTTCAAAAATGACCCATTTAAGTCATTTTTGTCTCTGTACACCACATAGGATTTGAATCAGACAATAAAGATATGATTAAAGTGCAGACCTTAATTCAAGTTAAGTTTATTCAAGAATTATTTGGAGAGATGAAATCAAGAGTAGGAAGAATAAACTATGGAAAAGAAAAAGCACAGCTCATAGTCCTAAGTATACCACATCAGTTTTCAAAACATAGTGAAGGTAAAATTAAGGCACAGACATGGCAGAACTGGCAGGTCTTTATTGATAATTTGGGTGCTGTTAGAAGTAGGAGGGTGAAATCTGTGTATATTTTCCGCTCAGATTAAGCCAAATGCTCCAAGACCGATTAGGCAGTGCTTCATAGTGCAAAATATATTTCCAACATATATTCCAAAAGTAACCCAAAAGTTCTTAAGGCAAATAAATAGGATATGCTTCAACAGAAAATGCAGAGAGATGAATTCTTTTTGGTACTTTCTGCGCTAGTGTGTGCAAGTAAACATTTAGCCCAGCTAACTGTGGAAGATAAGGGCAAGTCCTTTAATAGTAATGAAAACTATAAGGCTAAACCACATTTTGTTTTATGATAAATCAGTATACATAGTTTTGTCATGGATATACAACAATGTCAACTGAACCCTGGACAGCTGGTTATACTTTGTCCACATACTGGCTGCTTCATGATTTGAATCATCCTATATAGAGGTTCATCTGAAACAGGTCATAAAACATTAGTACACAGATCAAAAATAGAGGTTTCTTCAAGAAAACACTTAAGAGTCAAATGTAATGGTTACTTTTTTTATAATCAAAATTTTATTTTTCTAATTTTTGCTGTGTTGAGGGCAGCAGTTGCCAATTTAAATTTAGATCAGTGATGCTATTGCTTTTTACTGGCTAGGGCTTGGAATGCTGTTCTGATGGCTCATGTAATATCTGCTTAGATGATGTTCATGTCAATTGGTTAAATCCACAAATAACAGTGTACCTCATAACACCAGTAGCATCAGTCATCTGATCACATGCTGAAAAAAAATTCTGCAGTAGCACATACATTGTAAGCAGGGTGCAATTTCTCAGGTGGAGGAATATCTGGTGTAGAACTCCAGCATAGCTCACTTTGAAATAAGTCAAAATTGATTCATTTTATATTTTTGCTGTCAACCTAATTAAATAATGTTTAAATGATCTTGGAAGGTTTAATAGCCTATTAAGCCTGTTGAATTTTTAAGTCATTTAAGGAAGATTCTGAATAACAACTTTTTATGGTAATAAATAATAGCAAACCTAACTATGTTGCACTTTCACTGATTTATTATCAGTGGGTTATTCAGTTTGCAAGATATCTCAATATCCAGAGGTCCACACCCATCACTTACAAAAAGGTAACACAATATGGCACGTTGTTCAGGTGTAAACATGACGAGTGTTGCTTTAAGGAGGATAAGGATTTTGGGCCTGTGTTAATGTGGGAACCCTGTGTAAATAAGTGACAGTGACTCAGCTAACCCAGTCCAGGATATGCATCCTGTGGTCTATTTTTAATAAACTCACATTCTTTTCCAACTAGAATGCGTAGGTTGTGTCACTAGAGATGGTATTATTAAAAGTTCACATGCCATTAATTAACTCTCACAGAAAAAATATGTTGTTGCATTCAGAAGATTTCTGAGCATCTCTCCTTTTTTATTGTAATTTCAGCAGTTTATTGAGATTTTTTCTTAATAAATTTGACAGTCATTGTGATCATCTTTGAGATCCTTTTACTTCTTCTTTCTATAAGGTCAGCCAGACATGAATATATTGAAGCTCTTATACTGAAGCTCTTTTCACTGTTTCTTTATTTATTTTTGTTAATCTACATAAAGTGAATAAAGTCATTTTGTGTTGGCTCCCTCTGTTGTAGGGTATCGCTTCCTGTTTCTGTTACAACACACAGTGGTGTTTTTGTGCAGTTCATCTGTGTTGACAATTTAATTACTGTTTAATTACTACTAATTCATTGTTATCAGGATGTCCCAAAAACTCCCTAAAAAGGCCTCAGTTAATCCAAAATACTGCAGCAAGAGTACTGACAGGGACTAGAAAGAGAGTGCAGATTTCTCCTATACTGGCTTCCCTTCATTGGCTCCCTGTTAAATACAGAATTAAATTCAAACTCTTACTCCTCACATACAAGATCTTGAATAATCAGGCCCCATCTTATCCTAATGACCTTGTAGTACCATATCACCCTATTAGAGCACTTCGCTCTCGCACTGCAGGCTTACTTGTTGTTCTAGAGTATTTAAAAATAGAATGGAAGGGAGAGCCTTCAGTTTTCAGGCCCCACTTCTGTGGATCCAGCTTCCAGTTTGTATTCAGGAGACTATATGCTTTTTGCTAAAGCATATAGTTTGGGCTGGATCAGGTGACCCTGAATCCTCCGTTGGTTATGCTGAAATAGGTGTAGGCTGCCGGGGGATTCCCATGATGCACTGAGTATTTCTCCTTCTGTCACCTTCCTCACTCACATTATGTTAATAGACCTCTCTGCATTTAATCATTACTTGGTATTATTTGGCTCTCTTCCACAGTATGTCTTTTGTTCTGTCTTCCTACCCTCATACCAACTTGTCACAGCAGATGGGCCTGGTTCTGCTCAAAGTTTCTTTTATTGTGATGTGTTCAATATCTCTGTTACAATGTTACTGTTTTTTAAGACACATGTTTTCATTGTGCTGCATTAAAGACATTGAGTGTGTATTGTGGGGGTTAGTCACCAGAGCTTGAGAGTGAGTTATTCAAGAGAACTCTCCCCAGCATTAACTGCCCTGTTACTGTACCACCTTAATAAACCATGGTGAAGGCAAAATGTCTTGTTTAAGAGTCTACATGAAAGTTAGAGTATATATGTTCAGTTCAAATCTTTGTACATCCCCAAATACAGTGGCTTGCAAAAGTATTCAGCCCCCTTGAACTTTTCCACATTTTGTCACATTACAGCCACAAACATGAATCAATTTTATTGGAATTCCACGTGAAAGACCAATACAAAGTGGTGTACACGTGAGAAGTGGAACGGAAATCATACATGATTCCAAACATTTTTTACAAATAAATAACTGCAAAGTGGGGTGTGCGTAATTATTCAGCCCCCTGAGTCAATATTTTGTAAAACCACCTTTTGCTGCAATTAAAGCTGCTAGTCTTTTAGGGTATGTCTCTACCGGCTTTGCACATCTAGAGACTGAAATTCTTGCCCATTCTTCTTTGCAAAACAGCTCCAGCTCAGTCAGATTAGATGGACAGCGTTTGTGAACAGCAGTTTTCAGATCTTGCCACAGATTCTCGATTGGATTTAGACACCAGACAGGTCAGGGATAAAGTTATTGAGAAATTTAAAGCAGGCTTAGGCTACAAAAAGATTTCCCAAGCCTTGAACATCCCACGGAGCACTGTTCAAGCGATCATTCAGAAATAGGAGTATGGCACAACTGTAAACCTACCAAGACAAGGCCGTCCACCTAAACTCACAGGCCGAACAAGGAGAGCGCTGATCAGAAATGCAGCCAAGAGGCCCATGGTGACTCTGGACGAGCTGCAGAGATCTACAGCTCAGGTGGGGGAATCTGTCCATAGGACAACTATTAGTCGTGCACTGCACAAATTTGGCCTTTATGGAAGAGTGGCAAGAAGAAAGCCATTGTTAACAGAAAACCATAAGAAGTCCCGTTTGCAGTTTGCCATAAGCCAAGTGGGGGACACAGCAAACATGTGGAAGAAGGTGCTCTGGTCAGATGAGACCAAAATGGAACTTTTTGGCCAAAATGCAAAATGCTATGTGTGGCGGAAAACTAACACTGCACATCACTCTGAACCATCCCCACTGTCAAATATGGTGGTGGCAGCATCATGATCTGGGGGTGCTTCTCTTCAGCAGGGACAGGGAAGCTGGTCAGAGTTGATGGGAAGATGGATGGAGCCAAATACAGGGCAATCTTGGAAGAAAACCTCTTGGAGTCTGCAAAAGACTTGAGACTGGGGCGGAGGTTCACCTTCCAGCAGGACAACGACCCTAAACATAAAGCCAGGGCAACAATGGAATGGTTTAAAACAAAACATATCCATGTGTTAGAATGGCCCAGTCAAAGTCCAGATCTAAATCCAATCCAGAATCTGTGGCAAGATCTGAAAACTGCTGTTCACAAACGCTGTCCATCTAATCTGACTGAGCTGGAGCTGTTTTGCAAAGAAGAATGGGCAAGAATTTCAGTCTCTAGATGTGCAAAGCTGGTAGAGACATACCCTAAAAGACTAGCAGCTGTAATTTCAGCAAAAGGTGGTTCTACAAAGTATTGACTCAGGGGGCTGAATAATTACGCACACCCCACTTTGCAGTTATTTATTTGTAAAAAATGTTTGGAATCATGTATGATTTTGGTTCCACTTCTCACATGTACACCACTTTGTATTGGTCTTTCACATGGAATTCCAATAAAATTGATTCATGTTTGTGGCTGCAATGTGACAAAATGTGGAAAAGTTCAAGGGGGCCGAATACTTTTGCAAGCCACTGTAAATATTGGAAATAATAGTACAAAAAATATTTTAGCCATTTTAGCCATATTTTAGCCAAATTACAGCCATTGTTGATATATGAATTTCCTCAAGTCTGCAAGCCATGGCCTTCACCAGAGCTGAGGTTCCTTCATGAAGATCCTTTTTGCCTTAAGTACAACTGCCTTATTGAAGCCCGGTTGTTGATTTTTCTGCTCTCTGTTAGGTCTTCTTCTAGTAAAACACATGCTCAGTTGCAATTGAGCCAGTTAATTTGTGACTTCCAACAAGCAAACAAGTACTAAACTGAAGGTTCTTGGATTAGAGATGAAACATCTTCAATAAACTTAAAGAAGTCCAGTTGCTTTCTTTCCAAGCTCAATAGAAAAGCAAACCAGCACATAAATCTACTCAAATCTAGTTCCTAGATGTCTTCTTGGACAGTAAACTGCCAATTATAAATAAAAAACAAAAACAAAAACATAGTTAGAACCATACCAGAATGTAACATTCATACAAAAAAGTCTCCACATTATAATGGTTATAATGACGATCTAGACATTAAGACTTTTAAGTAATTAAGTTGTGTTAATCTGATTGCTCAAAATGGTAAAACACTGTATACTCTTTTTCTATCAGAATATTTTGAATAGAATAGCACTTTATAGTAGTGTTTGTGAGAGTGAGTTATTCAGGAGAACTCTCCCCTGCATTAACTGTCCTGTGACTGTACCATCTTAATAAACTATGGTGAAGGCAAAACATCTTGTGCTTAAGAGTCTACGTGAAAGTTACAGAATATATGTTCAGTGCAGATATATATATAGTGTATGTAGTTATATAGGTATACATGTCATCCAAAATTCCACAACATTCCCCCCTGTGGTACCTAGAGGTACCACATCAAAGACCCCATGACCAAAGAAAAAAAAAATCCTGAAAACGAATCCACATAAGACAACACACACACATAATACAAAGATGGATTATATGGCGCTATATGTGAAATTGAAAATAATACAATTAAACAATTAATTCCCAGTGTTGGATTTCAACTTGGTCAGCAAGCAAGCAAGCAATTTATTTATATAGCACTTTCAGAACAACTCCCAGCTGAACAGTGCTGGACACTTGACATGCCAGAAATGATACATTGAATAAGTTAAAGAAAATAAAGATTAAATGAAAAGATAATAATTAAAATGACATTTAAAATAATAAAATTAGCACAAATAGCAAAAAAAAAATAAAATAGTCTAAAATGATAATTAGAATTACATATGAAACGATAAAATCAGCACATTAGATTAAAACAATAAAATCAGGGTCATACTGTGTCATATGCCAAGGCGTAAAAATGGGTTTTAAGACATGTTTTAAAAGTGGACAGTGAAGGGGCCTCTCCAATGTGCTGGGGCAGATTGTTCCACAGATTAGGAGCAGCAATAGAGAAGGCCCTGTCCCCTCTGAGCTTTCTCTTGGACCTGGGTACCTTCAGGAGCAGCTTGTCAGCTGACCAGAGAAACCTGAGGCGTGAGTAAGGATGCAGAAGCTCAGAGAGGTAAGGTGGGGCAAGACCGTTTAAACATTTAAAAACAAATATTAGAATTTTAAAATTAACTCTAGAATATACAGGAAGCCAGTGGAGTGAAGCAAGGATGGGAGTTATGTGTTCTCTTTTACGAGTTCTGGTTAAAAGTCATACTGCAGCATTTTGGACCAGCTGCAGACGAGAGAGAAGACACCGACTAACTCCAAAATACAGTGCATTACAGTAATCCAAACAAGATGAAATAAAAGCATGGATTACTGTTTCAAAATGTGGCCTAGATAAAATAGGTCTTACCTTTGCCAAGCACCTTAAATGACAAAAACTGGACTTGACAGTAGCCCTAATTTGAGCGTCCAGTTTAAAATCACTGTCCATCTTGGTCAGGTGCAGCTTCTTTTTCTAAACAAACTTCTCAGTGTGGGCTATGAAATGTCCCTTCAAGGTTGACATTTTCTGCAGTCAGCTTCAAGCTTTACTCAACTTGTTTCCCTCTTTCAGTCTCATATTTCAACCAATTTATGAGCCAGAGAAAAGTTTCTGTTGGTGCTTCTTGACTGCTGGATCTTACATAGCTCCTAAGAATACTAGAGACAACTTGGTCCTGCTCTTCATTGAAGTCAGGGTCTGCGATGGATAGCAGTTGATCATCATTCAGGAGTGGGTTTTGGCACTGGATGGCTGCACATGGGCTGTAGGATCTGCACTCGATTCAAGGGCTGTTGGATGTGTCATTGTTTGGCTGTCTGGAGCAGTCTGTTTCACTTCATTGTCCCCTCGCACCCATGATCAGATCGCTGGCAACTGCTCCAGGACCTTTGCATCTCCGTCTGTTATTCAGATGCTGTTTCTACCTGTAGAAAAATATCCTTGCGGACTTCATTAGTTGCGTTCACAGTTACCACTGTACCTTTACAGGCACTTTATGAGGACTTATCTATGGACCTCTGGGAGTATCCCATGCGTTGTTGTTTTAGTCCTGTTAGTTTGTGACTGCATGCACCTTAGTACCAAAGTTAGTATTTGTACCCAATTGACCTACTCACCATTCTCCTTAGCAACATTACCAACTACTTTATTTGGTGAAGGACTTTGAAATGTTTGTCCCAAAAGCTGTTATAGAGAGAAAGCTTTACTTTTCTTTACGTAGCTATCAGTTTAGGAAGTATCTAATAAATGCCACAAGAGTACCTAGAGTAGCTCACTTAGCTAGCTTGTCTTCATTTAGCTATTAAAGTGTCAATTTCCTGGTGACCAGGACATTTAATCACAGTCACAGCACTAGGGAGCTTTAGGGCAACTACTTACTGAGATACTGCCTCTCCATACAGTACACTACTGGGGCTCTGTTGGCTTCTGTAAGACCCTCTTTGTTCCTAAATACTATTAAGGCACATGTCACGTGTATATGCTGAATTTGGATAAACATTAAATCTGTTACACGCTGCTAATTCATAATTCATCATTATCGCTTTTAGATCTAGACGTTGTGTTGCTGGCTGAATGGCTGATCAGACTTCCACTCCTCTATAACAGCAGAATCTGAATTTTCAAAGCTAAGTTAGACAATGCCACATAGACCACACAGTTCTTCAAGTTAGCAGTAGTTAAACCATCACTCAAAAACCACCTCCTGACCAAGCTGTCCTAGCCAATTATAGGCCAGTCTCCAACTTTCCTTTCAACTCGAAAATCCCAACTAGAGCAGTTGTAAAATGCCACCTAAACATCTGCAAAGGAAATGGCTTATTTAAAGAGTTTCAGTCAGGTTTCAGAGCTCATCACAGTACAGAAACAGCTTTGGTGAAAGTTAAAAATGATCTTCTTAAGGCCTCTGAACATAGATTGATCTCTATGTTCGATACTGTTGACCATAATATGTTATTAGAGTGATCAGAGCATCCTGCAGGCATTACAAATACTGCCCTGCAGTGGTTCGAATCATATTTGTTCAACAGACTCCAGTTTGTTAATGCAAATGCAGAATCCTCTCACACACACATGACTAACCTTTGAGCTTCACAAGGTTCTATGCCAGGACCATTTGTGTTTACATTACACATGCCTTATTTAGGTAACACCACAAAAGGCACAACATACCTCTGCAATACTGATGACACCCTTCATCTCATCTATCCATGAGAGGTTGACTGACAGCACACACCAGTCAGTCAACCTGCAGGAATGCCTCCAGAAAACAAAGATGTGGATGACCTCTAACCTTTTGCTCCTAAACTTAGATAACACTGGGTTTATTGTACGCTGTCCTAAAATGTCTTAGACATATATGGTAACTAACCAGATACTCTGGATGGCGTTACATTGGCCTCCAGTAACACTGTGAGGTTTCTTGGAGTCTTTTTAAACCACGGTATGGACTCCAATGCACATATTGATGACTGCTTTCTTCCAATTCTGGACTATCGGTGCACTTAGAAACATCCTGTCCCAGAGTGACGTTGAAAAATGAGTTTACGCATTTATTACTTGCACAATCTGATATCGTCGTGTTGGTGTTGTTCCCAGATCAACATAGTAAATGTTGTTCCAGGATCAACATTGGAAGTGACCAATCAGAATGTTGTGACGTCATACTTTTGCGACTTCGGGAAAAACCGCCGTAAAACAAAAAATTGTACTTAAGCTGCGAGAAACCGCCTCTGTCCGCCGATCAACAGACCCTGACCCTAACCCTAACCCCAACTCTTTAATAAACGCTAAGCAGAATTGATATTGTCCTTGCAACATTGGAATTTCATAAATGCACGAATGGCTTGGCCCGCCAAAGAATAACGTCACAACATTCTGATTGGTCACTTGCAATGTTGATCCTGGAACAACATTTACTATGTTGATCTGGGAACAACACCAACACGACAATATCAGATCATCCTTATTACTTCTAGGCTGACCCACTGTCCTTTGTTATTATCTGAATGTCGTACAAACTAATTGAAAAGCATTTAATTGATTCAATTTGTTACAGCATGAAGACTGATAGGAACTAGAACAGTAGAGTATATTTCTCCTTTTGACTTCTATTTTTTGGCTCCTTGTTAAATCTGTAATTTAATTTCAACATCCTGCTCCTATAGTACTATATCTCTCCATTACAACACTTCACCCTCAAACTTCAGGCGAACTAGAATATTTAAAAGTAGAATGGGAAGATAGGCGTCTAGTTTTTAGGTATCTCTTTGGGGTTATTATTAGTTATTAGTTATTAGTTATTATCAATCTCTGGTTCTCTTTCACAGCATCTTTTTTGTCCTGTCTCCTTCTCATTCTCTTCATTTGCAGCAGATGGCCGCTCCCCCCTGTGCCTAGTTCTGCTGGATGTTTCTTTCTGTTAAAATAGAGTTCCTTCTTCCCCCCTTCTCCAAAGTTCATGCTAATAGGGGGTCAGAAAATTGATTGGGTTTTTTAATGTTTTATTATTGTTGTTAATCCTTGCATTATAAAGCGCCTAGAGATGACAGGTGTTGTGATTTTGTGTTGTTTAACCTTGAGTTGAATACAATACAACATGACAGCCTTTGTTTTTACAGTAAAGTAGCCATAGAAAAGCTAAAATAGATGTATTGGACTAATCATACAAATTTTCTCAGTCATGCATGTATTTTCAGTTTATAGAAAATAATCATGGACCTTGTTACATATTTGGGCAGTGGACTCTGAGGCAGACAAATTACTTCACACCCCATTTTCCTCAACTTGAAATAATACATGTAATTGGTATTATGTTTATTATACACCTGGATGGCCATGATAAACATTGAGGCCTCCTGAAAAACAAATAGTACAAATAGCAGGGTAAAAGGTCTACTTCAACAGTTTATAGTTTTGCATTGTAATAGGTCAATAGTCGCTCACTTACAGAGGTTTAATCATTCTGCATTAACCCTGCCTTACCTTAAACTTCTCAGTTTGCCCCATACCAATGAAATGTTCTCCCTTTCCTCTTGATTGCCAAGTGCCCAGTCAGACTGCATATCCCTCCTCAGTGCTTCAAACTCTACTTCTGCACGCTGTAACTAGAACAGAGTTATTTAGTCGTGCAGATTTTGATACAGTATGCATTTAGGCAATTTAAATACATCAATCCACAGACAACTGGACCCTGCCACACATGGGAAAGAAAATTTATGCCCCATTTTTCTAATTTGTTTTTAATTTTGTTTTTCACAGTTTTTATGTAGGATGAGCTTTTATCATCTTTCCCTCCAAATTATCTGAATTTAGATTTTATCCTAAATTGTTTTGTTGGTTTATTTGTTGGTAGAGTTAACAATTTAGCTCTGGTAAGCTTTATGTACCCCCATTTGCTAATGCAGTTAAGATAATGACAGTATGCTTCTATGTTTCTTTCACCTCCACACTGCATTCATTCATCTTTTTTCTTCTTTTTGAATGGAAGTACAAATTGCTCACCCACTGAATTACAGCACTGTGGATGGTTTAGTGCTGCAAGTAGCATCCTATTAACTAATGCTTTCTATTACCTTCAATACATGAGCAGAGGTAGCTGCCACTGCTCTATATGTAG
This sequence comes from Oreochromis aureus, assembly GCF_013358895.1. NCBI lineage: Eukaryota > Metazoa > Chordata > Actinopteri > Cichliformes > Cichlidae > Oreochromis > Oreochromis aureus. The sequence continues at coordinate 5,629,431 of NC_052942.1, read as the reverse complement.
CAGCACTGAAAAAGGTAAAAGACAGATTATTTGACATATCTGTATACAGATTTATACCTTTGCACACATTTACACCCACCCCCAAGAGAAGCGTACCTGGATCAGAAAGAACAGATGTCTACATTTCCAATTTCTTTAGAAAGTATAGTGCTACTGGGGATCCTGAGTTTCATCAGTACCCCAGCTAAATCCCCATGTGTACGTCTCATCCCTTCAATCATGCGATGTTCATTAGGTGTCATTTCTGGATTAATACGTTCTTTAAGTTTAGTTTATACAACTATACTAATTTACCTGCCCCATGTCTAACTGGGGTTCTAATCCTATCTGTGTATTTGTTCTAGTGTCAATAAGAGGCATGTCTGTGCCTTTTACCTATTAAACTGTTCCTAAAACGTCAATAATATTGTAATGTAAGAGTGTTAGTAATGGATATGTCTTTAATGGTCTCCTGTCTAATGTTTACATGGGGCCTAATTCCTCTTATTTGTGTTCTTTTCCTATTGGGAGAGTAACGCAAGGGGTGGAGCCCAGGGATTTAAACTTATTAGTTTGTTGGGAGCATTACTGATGCAGCTGTTTCATGTGGTTAACTGCAGATATCATGGATAGTTAGGTGATAGTTCTTCTCCTCTTAGTCTGCAGCTTATCCATTCTTTTCCAGGTTCACAAATTTCAAAGGAAATATGAATCAGGTATTAGCTGAAGTCCATGTACTGAAGATTTCTCTTGACAGTTGTTATCATGCTGCCCACATTCTTCAGAGACATCCACACAAGGAACATCTCAGAGGCAGACGGTCCTGGCTCTTAGAGGACACAAAACGTCACTCCGCAGCTGGTTGATGAATACGTCAGCTATCTAAAAGTGTCTTTTCATACACTTTTACGGCCCTCTGCTGTTGCAGTCTTTCATTAGACTCAAGGAGATAGAGCAGCCTCTATCTCAGCTTCATGTGGATCTTCCCTGGGATGTCCCTTTACTGCATGAAAGCCCAGGAACTCTCTGGAATTCCTAGGTTTTCCTGCGTGACAACCATTGGATGTCGCCATCTGGCTGACTCCTCCACTCCACCTCTTCACAGGCCTTATTGGTGGCATAGGCCTTCAGAGTCCCAGTGTTGCTCCTTTCCACAGGCTTTTGGCCTGCCGTCTTTCACTGGTGATCTGTGTTTCTTCCCCTCAGTTGGTGAGCTCCTTCATCTGTGAGGAGTTATTTCTTTTTCTTCATAACAGGAGAGTCATTATTTCGAGTGTGTGCATACACCAATTAGTAAGTAACTGTTTTCATTTGTTCCAGTCTTTCTTCTCTGAGCTTGACCTCATGTTACTGTCTTTTATCTTATCCTCTTCTTTGAATTCTCCTATATAGCTTCCTATATAACCAGCTCTCACTTACATTTTCCCTCTTTCACTCACAACTTTCTTTGTCCCACTTTTCTAATCATCCAGACACTCTACAGCTCCTTAAACTGACTTCCTACATCTCTGACTTTCTCATGTTTTACTTCTTCTTGTCTAAGCCATAATCACTTTTCTGATATCATTTTACTTCCAAAGGCTCAACTTTAGATTTTTCCTTTTTGCATTTTTGATCCATGTGTTTTATTTTTAATTACCAGCTTTTAGTGGAACAAAGGCTATGTCATCCCCTCCAAACGCTGCTCTCATGTACCTCCACCCATTGCATGATGCACACTGCTTATTCAAGGAACTTTGTGTTTCTTACTGGCGGCATTGATTTATACCATATCTGCTGAATTTTATATTTCGTGTAGAATCAAACAAGATGGCAGGGGCTTTATTATTATACAACAATTTCATGCTTTTCTGCTGAACTTTCCTGTAAAGTGACAAGATGCAGCTGACCCTGTAACCATTCAAAACCCCGATTCCTGAAATAATTGCAGAAGAATTGCCATAATACCTATTGAACTTGACAAATTAAAAGAAATAATCATTCAATAGTAATTTTGCATATGTGAGTTTTAATTGCACTAGATTTGCTAAAGACAGAATTTCGCAAATTATTCCTTAAACATGTAAATTGCAATTTACTTATTTATTTACTTTCTTGGCCATTAAAAATCACTCTGATGTTGCTGGACTCAAAAACATAACACTTACTGTTTCATTCACACTCAAATAGATGCCTCAGCGAGCAACATGGGGTTAGTATCTTGCCCAAGGACACTTGGCATGTAGACTGGAGCCGACCGGGATCAAACCACCAACCCTGGTTGGTAGATGACCTGCTCTACCACCTGAGCTACAGCCACCCTTATTCGCCAAAAGTGTCAGCTTTCAATCAGCGACAAGCGCAATTCATCTAGCCTGTCTTGGCCGGTGGACCCTCAGATTCCCACTGGGAGTCCCAAGTCCCTGTGTTACTTCCTAGGAATTTATTACCACATATCCCAAAGGCCTAAACAGCCCATCTACCTTGTAATTCATTTGGTTAACCTAATTAGCCTTTGTCAACTTATCAGCCTGAATGAATGACTAGGTCTCCAGCCATAACCACCAAAGGGGGCCGACGTATACCTTACTTTTCATCACTTCATCACTTCAACTTCCTCTACTTCACAACACCTATTCTTCAGCCTCGACACCTTAGAATAGCGGGAAAATAAAAAACAAACTCCCCCAACACAGCCCTGGAGTCAAACTCAAGCACAGGGCAGAGCAACCTTTACACACAGATACCCACAATCACACACACAGCGCTCACCCACACTCCTCCACGGTTCACACAAGAGGTAGTTACAGGATAAACACACACACACACATATGATGCAGCATTAAACCTTGCTCCTTCAGTTTCCTTTTCAAGGTTAGGCGTAATCTACTTGGAACCTAGGTGGGAATCTCTCTTCTATACTCAGACAACATCAACATTCTGCAGAAAAAAAACTTTGCTTACGTTGTTGTAACAGCCACATGGTGTCCTTTGATGCACAAAAGCTTTTGGCATTCCAAAAGGCTCCCAGCAATCACCTTAATTGCTTGTCTCTTCGTGGTCGCCAATTTTAGTCGCAAATTTTGAAGCCACCATGACAACCTTATCCCACCAATGATGTGGAGATCCAGCTTTTTTAGATCCAATTGAAATTCATTCACTCAAAAAGAACCTCTGGAAAAGAGTAGAATTCTTGGAATAGAGTTTAATACACTGAATCATAACAACAAGAAAGTACATACAAAGAACAGCGAGACAACACATAGCAAAGCAAGCAAAGCAAACCCCATGGTGTAGAGCCTTAAGCACAGACAGCAGAGGCATACAGAGACAGACGGAAAGAGAAAAGCCCTGGGGTGTCCTCTGGTCCCTTAATATAGGGACCAGTAACCCCACCCCCTGCTGCTGGGTAACTTTACACTTGTCCTCCAGCCAAAAAAAGGGGTCAGTTACCAGCAAAGGTCCTGACCCGGGGCCAGTCAGGACTCTGGCTAAGGGCCATGCGCAGAGGGGCACTCTTTTATTAATCCTTTGCTTTGGCTTATCACAATAGGTAATGACATGGGCAAACGTCGCACATTAATCTGAATTATTAAATCTTACAGCAAGCAGTATGCATCGACAAGTGCTCATACAGCACGTGGCATAATCTTATGATAAACGTGAATAATACTTGACCTAACTATACAAATTGAATGCTTAACATTTGTGTTAAGCATTCAACAGTGTTTCTCATATATAAAAACATTCCAGTGTAGGTTCACAGTGTATGTGTGTATATATGATTATATAGTATTGTAATGATACTTAAGGTAATTTTATTGTGAAGTGTTCAGTATCTCTGTTACAATGTTACTGGTTTTTTGGGGGGGGAGGGGGTTAGTCCCTGGAGCTGCAAAGTGAATTATTCAGGAGAACTCACCCCAGCATTAACTGCCCTGTTACTGTACCACCTTAATAAAGCATGGTGAAGGCAAAAAGTTACAGTATATATGTTCAGTGCAAATCTACAGATTATAGTGTATATTTAGTGTATAGAGTGTATGTAGTTATATAGGTATACATGTCATCCAAAAATTCACAACAGAAACCAGTGCCAATGACGGTTAAGCTAGATTCATTACGTTAGGTTCATAAACATTTGAACAGTGACAATACTTGCTTTTTGTCTCTGTATATCCCCATATAAATATTGGAAATAATAGTACAAAAAATATGATATCTTTTTTATTTAACAAATTACAGCCAATGTTGATATATGAACTTCCTCAAGTCTGCAAGCCATGGACTTTGCCAGAGCTGAGATTCTTTCATGAAGATCCTTTATGTCTTAAGTACAGCTGCCTTATTGAAGCTCGGTTGTTGATTTTTCTGCTCTCTGTTGGGTCTTCTTCTAGTAAGACATGCTCAGTTGCAGTTGAGTACTGAACTGAAGCTTCTGGGATGAAAGATGAAACATCTTGCTTTCTTTCGAAGCTCAATAGAAAAGCAAACCAGCACATAAATCTACTCAAATCTACTTCCTAGATGTCTTCTTGGGCAGTAAACTGCCAATTGTAAATTTAAAAAACAGAAACATAGTTAGAACTGTACCAGAATGTAACATTCATACAAAAAATCTTTTTGAAGTCTCCATATTATAATGATTATAATGATGACTTAAGACTTTTTAACTAATTAAGTCGTGTTAATCTGATTGTTCAAAAGGGTAAAATATTGTATGCTCTCTTTCTATCAGAATATAATAGAATAGAATAGCCCTTTATAGTCGTGTTTGCTTATAGTCCGAATAGCCCTGAGGAAGAGGCTGGAGCTGTGGGACCTAACTGTGTGTTAATAGACCTCTCTGCATTTAATCATACCTGTTATTAATCTCTGGCTCTCTTCCACAGCACATCTTCCTCCTTTCACCCCAACTGGTCGCAGCAGATGGCCGCCCCTTCCTGAGCCTGGTTTTGCTGGAGGTTTTTTTCCTGTTAAAAGGGAGTTTTTCCTTCCCACTGTAGCCCAAGTGCTTGATCATAAGGGGTCATATGATTGTTGGGTTTTTCTCTGTATGTAGGGTCTGCCTTACAATATAAAGTGCCTTGAGGAGAATGTTGTGGTGATTTTGCAATGTATAAATAAATTGACTTGAACTGAAAATTGAATTGGGACCTGGTTGACCTGAGTTGCTGTCCAGAGGGCAGTGGGCCAAACAGGTAGTAAGTGGGGTGCAATGGGTAACCTGTGATGGCCTGAGATGTCAGGGGAAGGGTGGTCTCAAACCGAGCAAAGAAAGTATTCAGCTCCTCTGCTAGTGTCAGGCTGACCTTTGAAGTTGGAGAGGGCTTGGATGCCTCTCCACACCTGGTGAGGGTTGTTGTCTGTGTAGAAGCTCTCTATCTCCCTCCTGTAGGCCTCCTTGTACACTGTACACATGGTCTGGTGTCCTGTCCCTACTTGTAGGAAACTTAACATGTTGGTGGAATTTGGGGAGTACAGATGTCAAACATGTCTTATTGAAGTCCTCAGCAACAATATGGATGCCCTTTGGGTGTTCTCGCTGCTGTTTGCTGATAACAAGTTGGAGGTAGTTGAGTGCTGAGCTAACGTTAGCATCGAGGGGGATGTAAACAACGGTAACTATGACTACCATTAGCTCGCCAGGTAGATAAAAGGACCTTCAGTGAATGGACATGGCTTCTACTGTCTATAATTCTGCGGTTATGGCACCAGTCCTGAAGAACATAAGCACATAGCCCCCCGCCTCTTCCCATACTTTGTCCTGCCGGTCCCTGTCCTAGTGGTGTAGGGTTTGGCTGGTAACTCCACTGTGGCATCTCAGAATTGTGGATGGAGCCAGGATTCAATCAGTAGACAACACTCCCAGACAAAACTATTGTAGTAAATCTCTGATTGTAGCTCCTTCATTTTGTTTTTGAGGGATCTGACATTAGTCAGGAAGATCAATGTCTATGATGCACTTTATTTTAACATTCATGTTTTTATTAAGTAAACTGACTGATTCTTATATAGTGCTTTTCTACTGTACGTGAGCACTCAGACCCCCATTCAACCATTCATACAAGCACTTTTTTTGTACACCTAAGTGCTTTTTATCCTACAATTTCATAATCCATTGAACACAGTGAAAAGCAACTTGGGGCTCATTATCTTGCCCAGGATACTCTGGGCTGCAGAGAGAGATCAAACTACCAACCTTGTGATTAGTAGATGACCTACTCTACCTTCTGAGCTAAAGCCTCCTCTGTGGCTGAAAGATTATTTTTTATTATTTCTGCCTTTTATTTAATAGAAACAGGACATTGTGGAGACAAAGAGTAAGGATGACATGCAACAAGGTGTTAACTATGAGCTTGTACAGAATTAAGAAGAAGATCAGACTTGGGCTACGTCTACACAAATCCAGATAAATATGAAAACGGCATTTTCGTCTAAAATGGCTCCGCGTTCACACTATTGTTTTCAAGCGTTTCCAAACAGTTGCTAGGTTCCTGTATTGCGCATGGATGAAACGTAAGACGATTTGATGTGCGTTATTTCTGTCTGCCGTTTATTTACTTCCCGGCTCTTTGAAACATAGCAGCAAAATGTCAAGGAAAAGCACTGTGTTCTTTAAATGGACTGACTATGAGGTGGAGTTATTGCTGCAAGAAACACAAAAGTAAGAAGTTGCAAAAGCGAGTGAGAATTAAAGAATTTGAAGAAAATCTATCTGGAGCATGTACAGACTGATATTAATCTTTAATAGGGCTGTCAAAACTGAGAGCAAACAAAACATCTGCTGTATAATGTGATGCACTGTAAACGCAGGCATTTCTAAAAAGAGAACAGCAGCTTAACTAAGAAGTGCTGGGTTTAAGTCTGGTATGGCTTTTAAAATATTATTTGATTGGATCTATTGCTGCTTCTCTTGTAATTTTTTTTTTTTTGCATATTTAATTTCTTAACCATGAGACAAAATGATCCTAAAGTTAATCTTTTTGATAGATGATCTTCGGCATACCCCCACAACACCAGCAGAATTTCATTGGCAACGTGACAAATTACACTGATAATTTAGGTAACATCACCTTCAAATTATTGCTTTATAAAAGATGGCTTTTAAAAGTTGCAAAGTAGTTTAAAATGTAAGATTATGAAATAATTATTGATGAAGCCTTTCACAGGTGCACTTTGCACTCTGGTTGCATCTTAGTATAGTCAGTCACGATAATTTGCCTTCACTGACGTATCAAGTTGGGCAAATGTTAAATTGAGTAAACATCCTTATTTACCAAGACTATGAATAACTGTCTTTTCCACCCTGTCTGTGAAAGATCTAACTTGGGGGTGTGTCTGGTACTGGCTTGCCTCACCTTAGTTTTTCCACTGGGACTATTGATGAGGATTTATGTGTTCTTAGCAACACTGTGTACCTCTCTCTGCTTCCAGAGACTGTGTTTGGCTTTGCTGTTATTACAATGTATTTCACAAGTCCTGCTCAAATACTCCAAATCAGGAAGTAAATGGAAAGCAGGATGTGGCCTGAGCACAAACACACACACAGACACACACACAGACACACACACACACACACACACACACACACACACACACACACGTTGTTTTATATACTTGAATAACAAGTACTCTCTTACAAGAAGAATGAGACATTACACTTTGCAAACAGTACAAACCACACTCTGTGGGGAAGAATGTTCTTTAGAATGTTGTGGTAGCCATCCTGGTAAAGATCAAAATTATTCCGAAAACTTTAGAGCTCCCTAAAGAGGGAGTAGAACTTTAATAGGATTTTGAATTTATAAAGCAGAGAAGAAAATTGTAAATAGTAAATTAATTGGTTCTTATATACACCGCGTTCCAAATTATTATGCAAATTGTGTTTAAGTGGTGTTAAGGTTCAAATGTTGAGAGAGGAATCCATAAATAACCACAGATCCGGTCCGGTGTGCAATTAGACGGCATTTTAATGAATACACATATGCGGAGCCAATACTGTTCAGATTCAGTATTGGACTAACTACAATCGTCAGCACAAAGACTTTATAGGGTTGGCAGTCTTCCTGTTACCAGGCAGAGTTAAACAAAGCATACATCACTCCAAAACCACAATGACTCTTAACATAGTCTAAAACAGAACATCTTCTTCGGGTCGACGCCAGGTGCTTCCTCTCAGCTGTCTTCGCTGTCGCTTATCTTCTGGGACATCTGGTCCACGTTCTGCACAAAATGTCACTCATGCACAACTTTGCAGTCATAAACTCTTACCTACTAAATGAGTCTGTGTGTGTGTACACGTGCGAGGGCGCGTGCATGCTGTGTACTGCGTACGTGTCGTAACCTCTCTAACTATATGTGTCTGTATGTGTATGTCACCTCTGTCTGTGCGCAGATGCTCTCTGCACCTTAGTTGACCTCAACTCAAGCAACCAGGCTAAAGCCATCCTGTGTGTAATGATCTTGACTTATATGTAAAATATATAACACAACTGTTTCAATCTACCACAACTACTTAAGGCTTAATCCGCAATAAATGCATAATAAACACCCTACTCTTTGGCTTGCACTCACTCTGCTTTCGGTTTCACTTCTGCAAAAGCATGTAACTTCAAAAACATGTACTTCCTGTCGCTGCAGTCTACACAGAAACATTTAAGATTATTATATAGGAGCATTGAAAAACATTTAAAATTATAGATTCAACTCCACAGTTTAAAGTGGTTCTTCTTGGACCTGTAATAAAGACTATAACCATATATTTGAACATCTGAATGCATCTGAATGCAACATCGCTCTCAATCATGAAATGGTAATGATGATTATAAAAATAGCAGCAAATAATAGCAGTAAAATATTTCTATTCTCAATAGTGGCATAAATATTAAATAAGTTGTTTGTCAATTAAACTCATGGATGGAATTTTGTCTCAGGGCTCTTTGGATCACTGAAATCAATCTTGGACACCTATGATCATTAGTTCGCCAGGTGAGCCCAATTAAAGGAAAAACCACTAAAGAAGGATGTTCCACATTATTAAGCAGACCACCATTTTCAAGCAATATGGGAAAGAAAAAGGATCTCTCTGCTGCTGAAAAGCGTGAAATAGTTGAATCCCTTGGACACGTAATGAAAGCCTTAGATATTTCACGAAAACTTAAGCGTGATCACCATAATGTTAGGAGATTTGTGGCTGAGTCAGAGCACACACGTGTTCGTGCAGATAAAGGGACAATGACGAAAGTTTCTGTCAGACTGTGATGGCATCAGCCACACATGGGTAAATCAGTCCATGTGTTCACTTTATTAGTTTGTTTTGCAGTTTTCTTCATTAATATAATTCATCAATCATTTGGTTAAACCTAACACTGATATTATGAGGCGCACACAAAGTAGCATTGTGTGTTTTTTCTAAAAATGTTTTGTTATATTCATTATTTTTTTTCTTTCTTTGAGTTACCTGGGTTTGGGCGGTGGCTGTTTCCTGTCTGGGCAAAAGGCGTGGTTGAGGACTCTGGGAACAAAATGCCTGCTCAGCAGGACCAACCATGGGCTTACCAGGAGCAGGGGTGTTTTAGGTTTAGTTAGGTTATTCTGTGCTTAGTTAATATTAGTGTGTGTTTTTGTTTTCCCCCCATTGTGTGTAAATGGTTTGGCCAAACCACTATAAAAGCCAGCCTCATGTGTCTTTGTAACTGGTGGCAGCAGTGGGATCTGCCAGTTGAGGACACAGTTTTCTTTTATTTCTTTGAGGTTTTTTCACCCCCAGAAAAAAGGAAAATGCATCGGGGAGGAAAGGTGGAAAAGAAGAAAGTAGTAACTGTTCCGAAGGAAGCTGATGCTGAGGAGGAAATTGGAGTCTCTGAAATGGTGGGGAGCACTGAGGTTGAAGAAAGGGAGCCAACTCTGTTGGATCTGATGTCAATATTGCAAGCTCATATGGGTCAACAGGAGGCTCGGGAAACAAGGCAAGAGGAGGTAACTGCACGACAAGAACAAAAATTCAAAGCATTGCAACATCAGTTTCACCTTTTACAGTTAGAGGTGCAGTCCCGGACGTCACCAGTACCAGAGCTACCATTACCTACCACAGACTCACCAGAGTCAAGGGAGCTACCTCACATTTCTAGTTCTCCTCAAGCTCAAGGTGAATCCAGTCAGTCATTATCAGGTCAGTTTTCATTGCATGGACCCAGACTGGAAAAGTTGACTCATAGTGATGATATTGAGCATTTTTTGACTACATTCGAACGCATTGCCTTACCATATCATTGGGAAAAAACAGACTGGGTTTTTCGATTAATACCGCCGCCAACGGGCAAGGCAAGAGGGGCATACGTTCATATGGATATTGATGACTCTCTTAACTATCCATCCATCCATCCATTCGCTTCCGCTTATCCTTTCCAGGGTCGCGGGGGGCGCTGGAGCCTATCCCAGCTGTCATAGGGCGAGAGGCGGGGTACACCCTGGACAGGTCGCCAGTCTGTCGCAGGGCCAACACACAGGGACAGACAGCCATTCACACTCACATTCACTCACACATTCACACCTAGTGACAATTTGGATTATCCAATTAACCTATCCCCTCAAACTGCATGTCTTTGGACGGTGGGAGGAAGCCGGAGTACCCGGAGGGAACCCACGCAAACACCGGGAGAACATGCAAATTCCACACAGAAAGACCCCGGCCTGATGGTGGAATTGAACTCAGGACCTTCTTGCTGTGCGGCAACAGTGCTAACCACCGTGCCACTGTGCTGCCTCTCTTAACTATGACAAAGTAAAAGCTGCCATTTTGTCCAAAGAAACCAAAGAAAACCCTGGCCAATGTGTTAACCCTGAGACCTACAGGCAGTGATTCCATTCACTTGAAGTCAGGCCTGATGAGAATCCTAAGGAGTTGTATGCTCGACTTAAAGATCTGTACGGAAAATGGATTCAGCCTAAAGGTAAAACGAACCAAGAAATTGGTGAAATAATCATCCTTGAACAATATTTGAGAATGTTGTCCCCTGAGCTACAGGTTTGGATTCGAGAGCACAATCCGTCTTCTGCAATGAAGGCAGCTGAGCTGGCAGAAGTGTTTGTAGCTGCCAGGAGGAAAGGACAACCCTGGACCTGTAATGCAAATAAAATGCCAAAGGAAGGCCCCAAATCAGCCCAGATGTACCATCAGAGGCCATTGTCAGCAGATAAAACTCCTGTGGGTGAGAACCAGTTTGCTGGCAGACCATTAAAAACTTTAAAAACGATCTTTTGTTACCTCTGTGGGTTAGAGGGCCACACACAGCCAATGTGCCCAAAAACTTGAGCTAAGATGGTTCAAATGTCTTTCATGCCACGTCCACATGGGAACATGGGCTCCAGTGTGACCAGACTGTTAAAATGATACAAATTGACACTAATGGAACAACTTTCAGAGCTTTACTTGATTCTGGCAGTTCTCGTACACTGATACACAGAGATTTTGTGCCCCCAGTATTGTCCGTGTCAAGAAGATGAGATGAGAAGATGTACCCAACAGCTGACATGTACATTAAGGTGAATGGACAGACTTGCCTTTTAAATGTTGGGGTGGTTGATAACTTGCCTTATTCAGCTATTCTGGGACGAGATTTTCCAGTGCTTTTTGATTTGTTGGAGTCAGATCAGAATCATCAGTGCAATGTGGCTGTTACTAGAGCTCAAGCTCAAAAGTCTAATGAATCCTCAGAAGTTTTTAGTGCCTTGCCATTTTTTTAATGAAAAATGGGAAGCTGCACCTGGGAAGCCCCGGAAAAGTCGCAGACAGAGGAGACAGGAGAAGTTCCAGCATACTATAGTACACCCAGAAATGCATACTGATCCAGACTTGCCTTTGGGACTTCAAATTCCTGGCAATATAATAGAGTTGAAAAAAAAATGATATTAGTTTAGCTTCCTGTTTTCAGCGAGCGATAGACAAGGACCAAGTAGAGGAGGCAGGCATTAACAAAAGTGATTATGTCTTGCAAAATGGCATACTTTACCATCAGGTGGGCTCACTTCTGTTAGTGGTTCCCCAAGAAGTTAGAGAAACATTGCTTAATTTGGGACACTCTATTCCCTGGGCTGGCCACCTTGGTAAGCATAAAACCACAGCTCCTATTAAACATTTTTTTCTGGCCTGGCCTCCATAGAGATGTAGCCTACTTCTGTAAGAGCCAAATGACATCCTCCAAAGTCCCTTCCAAAGCTCCACTCCAACCACTGCCTATTATTGGTACCCTATTTGAGCGCCTCGGAATGGATATTGTTGGACCTGTTGAGAAGAGTAAGTCAGGGAATCGCTATATGCTTGTAATCACTGATTATGCAACTAAATATCCAGAGGTCTTCCCACTGAAATCCATCAAGGCAAAATCAGTAGCTTTCTGCCTTGTACAGCTCTTCTCAAGAGTAGGGTTCCCACAGGAAATACTGACTGATCAGGGGAGTAAATTTATGTCCAACCTACTAAAGCAGGTGTACAAGCTGCTGGGCATTAGAAGCCTGAGGACCACCCCATACCATCCTCAGACTGATGGGCTAACAGAACGGTTCAATCAGACTCTTCTCTTTGCCTACAGGGAAGTACCACAAGCCTCTACTGGTTTCGCTCCATTTGAACTTTTGTATGGGTATGAGGTACAAGGACCTCTAGCCCTGTTAAGAAACATCTGGGAGGGAGGCAAGGAAAAGTTGGACTCTGTTAACATTGTTTCCTATGTTGTGCAGATGAGGGAGCAACTGCAAAAAATGAGTGAGCTTGCTCAGTCAAATATGACCAAAATCCAGCAGAAGCAGAAGTTTTGGTATGACCGAGCAGCTCGTCAGAGGTCTTTTAGTCCTGGACAAAAGGGGTTGGTGCTCCTCCATACTGACAACAACAAGCTATTGGCTAAGTGGCAAGGGCCCTTTGAGGTTCAGAAGAAATTGGGGTCTACTACTTATCAGGTGTTCATCCCTGGAAAAACACGCTCCAGCAGGGTTCTGCACATAAATCTTTTGAAGGAATGGGTGCAGTGCCCTGAAAAGACAGCAGAAGCGATGCTCATAAGGGGTGTGCCAGAGGAAGAAGAGGCTGGTGAGCAATACTTACCTTCTGCTGATGCGGCAGACTTTGACCTTAGTGATCTGCCGGATGATAAACGGCTTCAGGTGAGAGCTGCATGCAACTCTGAAGTGTTTCAAGTGAATCCTGGCCAAACAGATATTGTTGAGCATGACATTGTCATTAAAGAGGGCATCTCAGTAAAGTGTTTGAGCTACAGGATCCCTGAACGTCTGCTGACATCCCTGAAGAAGGAAATCGACCTCATGTTGTCTTTGGGGATCATCGAGCCATCAAAGTGTGAGTACTGTAATCCGGTGGTCCTGGTGCCAAAGAAGGATGACAGCATGAGGTTCTGTATAGACTTCAGGTACCTAAACTCAATATCACTGTTTGACTCATACATCATTGACCTGTGCAAGGGATATTGGCAGGTGCCACTCACGGAGTGATCAAAGAAGTTGACTGCCTTTCGAACACCTTGGTGTCTTCCAATTTACAGTGATGCCATTCGGGCTGCATGGGGCTCCAGCAACCTTTCAGAGATTAATGGACCAAGTACTATGTGATTTCTCAGATTTTGCATCTGCATATCTTGATGATATTGTCATCTACAGCACCACATGGGAGGAACACTTGGAACATCTGCATGCTGTCTTCGACCGTCTTGGCGCTGCTGGGTTGACGGTGAACCCCTCAAAGTGTGTTTTTTGCCTCTGCTGAGACTGAGTACCTGGGCCATGTGATCGAGAATGGGGTGACCAAGCCTCAGGTCAGTAAGATCCAAGCCATTGAGTCTTGTCCTCTCCCACAGACAAGGAAGCAACTAAGATCCTTTTTGGGTATGACAGGCTTTTATCGTCGGTTCATACCACGATTCTCCACCAGGGCAGTTCCACTAATGGACTTGACAGGCATCAAGTGTCCTAATCAGCTTAACTGGACAGAGGCTATAGCAGCTTTCAAGGACATCAGTAAATCACTGAGTAGTGAACCAGTTTTGTATAGTACAGACTTTAATGAGCCCTTTTTCCTTCAAACTGATGCATCTCATGGGGGTCTGGGAGCAGTGCTACTTCAAGGTTTGGAAGGAGAACGTCATCCTGTTGCTTACATCAGCTGTAAGCTGTTCCCAAGAGAGATTCGGTATTCAACAGTGGAAAAGGAGGCCCTTGCCATCAAGTGGGCCCTTGATTCCTTCAGGTACTACCTTCTTGGAAAAGAATTCACCTTGGAGACGGATCACAGTGCACTTCAGTGGATGGAAAAGATGAAAGATAAGAACGGAAGGATCACAAGATGGTACCTTGCTCTGCAACTTTTCCGGTTTGTCATCAAGCACATTCCTGGGAAGAACAACTTTACCGCCGACTTCCTCTCTCGCTGTACCAGCGAGAGTCCTGAAGGGGGGGGGGGGGGGGTGATGGCATCAGCCACACATGGGTAAATCAGTCCATTTGTTCACTTCATTAGTTTGTTTCGCAGTTTTCTTCATTAATATAATTCATTAATCATTTAGTTAAACCTAACACTGATATTATGAGGTGCGCACATAGTAGCATTGTGTGTTTTTTCTAAAAATGTTTTGTTATATTAATTTTTTTTTCTTTCTTTGAGTTACCTGGGTTTGGGCAGTGGCTGTTTCCTGTCTGGGCAAAAGGCGTGGCTGAGGACTCTGGGAACAAAATGCCTGCTCAGTAGGACCAACCATGGGCTTACCAGGAGTAGGGGTGTTTTAGGTTTAGTTAGGTTATTCTGTGCTTAGTTAATATTAGTGTGTGTTTTTGTTTTCCCCCCATTGTGTGTAAATGGTTTGGCCAAACCACTATAAAAGCTACCCTCATGTGTCTTTGTAATTAGGTCAGTTTGTGAGTTAAGCTGTGTCCCACTTTGTTTGTTTAAGTTTCTGGAAATTACTTTTCGTAGAGTTATATTTAGTTGACCTCTTTTATGGGCCTGCTAATTATGCTTTTGAATTTTGTCATTTTTGAACTTTTTGAGGTTTAAAATAAAGAAAACCCTTTTTGAAGATATGTATTGCCTGTGTCCTCTTTGCCTTGGCTGCTTGGTCCCTCACAGAGACAAATACATCAGATTGGGGGTGGGGGGGGTGGGGGGGGGCAGCTGCTAAAAGGCCATTATAAAGCGGCAAACAGAACATTGAAGCTGCTGGTGCCTCTGGAGGCCCGCGAACATCAAGGTGTAGGATCCTCCAGAGACTTGCAGTTGTGCATAAACCTTCTATTTGGCCACCCCTAACCAATGCTCACAAGCAGAAATGGCTGCAGTGGGCCCAGAACTACATGAAGACTAGTTTTCAAACAGTCTTGTTCACTGATGAGTGACATAGAACCCTGGATGGTCCAGATGGATGGAGTGGTGGATGGTTGGTGGATAGCCACCATGTCTCAACAAGGCTGTGACATCAGCAAGGAGGTGGTGGAGTCATGTTTTGGGCCTGAATCACGGGGAGAGAGCTGGTCAGGCCCTTTAGCATCCCTGAAGGTGTGGAAATGGCCACTGCAAAGTATGTGGATTTTCTGACTGACCGCTTTCTTCCATTGTAGAAAAAGAACAGTGCTTTCTGCAACAAAATCATCTTCATGCTAGACAATGTACCATCTCATGCTGCAAGGAATACCTCCACATCATTGGCTGCTATCGGCATAAAAGGAGAGAAACTCATGGTGTGGCCCCCATCCTCCCCTAACCTCAATCCTATTGAGAACCTTTGGAGCATTCTCAAGCAAAAAACTATGAGGGTGGGAGGCAGTTCACATCCAAACAGCAGCTCTGGGAGGCTATTCTGACTAGTGATGCGCGAATCATGAACGAATCGTTCAATACTTGAGAATCACTTTACTGACTCATGAATCATGATTCACAAGCCCAACTGACTCACTGACTCATCTCTGTTGCTGTTAGCAGCAATATATCTAGCTTATAATTAAAATTGTGGAGAAAAACACAACATCCAGTATCTTAACAAAAACATTTCTGCTCTGAACTGAAAGAAAAAACCCTGAGTAGAAGCTCACATCAAGACAATAGCTCCTCGGTTCACAGTAGCATCGCTCTGCTAACATGCTAACAGCACATTTGAGCTACTCACCCCCTCCTTTCCTGTGCTGAATCGTAGGGTAAGCAAATCACTCAGGACTCACTCACCCCCTCCCTCCTGTGCTGAATCATAGAGCGAGCGAATCACTCAGGACTCACTAACCCCCTCCCTCCTGTGCTGAATCGTAAGCGTAAGCGAATCACTCAGGACTCGCTCACCCCCTCCCTCCTGTGCTGAATCATAGAGCGAGCGAATCACTCAGGACTCACTAACCCCCTCCCTCCTGTGCTGAATCATAAGCGTAAGCGAATCACTCAGGACTCGTTCACCCCCTCCCTCCTGTGCTAAATCATAGAGCGAATGAATCACTCACTCACTCACTCACCCCCTCCCTCCTGGCTCACAGCTTCTTCTTCTTCTTGGTTGGCAACCAATGTTGAGACGCATTACCGCCCCCTGGCTCACAGCTCAGTGGACATTTACATGAGAAAATATATATTTGACACATTTAAGGAAAATACTAATAAAATAAAAATAAACAAAATAAATGTTCCCTTTAGAAATTTTTTTGCTCTTTTTTGCTCTATAAAATATGTCAGGGTCCTGGGACTGGGCGACCCAGGACCCCTGGGCAGTCATGGCCCTGTTATATTATTATGTATTTTTGGTGTTGCTTCCCCTTCTCTATGCTTGTACATATGTGTGTGTGGGTGGCTGTGTGTCTGAGCACTCGTTTATAGGCGCCTTCAGGCCTGGTGGGTGTGGCCCTGCTAGGGGACTGACCACACCCGAAGCCACACACCTGCTGCTGATCAGGCCTCGTTGGGGGAGCTACTTAAGAGAGTCTTGGAGCTCCCACCGATGTGGGATCATTGCGTTAGACTCCACGTTAGTTTTCCAGTTTAGTTAGTGTGTGTGTATGCCCGCGGTTGTATGTGTCCTGACGGCTGCCTCTATTTGTGTCCCCAGGAGAAGTATGGAGCGCCAGACAGCAGCCAGCACGCGGAGTGCTGAGACACGGGAGCGGAGAGCACTGACACAACGCCAGAGGAGTCAGGGGAAATCACAGGGGATTTATTGTCATTATTCCATTCACTGTAAATAAACGCACTGTTTATACACAGAGCACCGCGACTGGGTCCTCCTCATTCCCCATATCCCCACGGTCCGCCATGCCAGACCGTGACAAAATAGTTGTTTTCTTTTAGAATCACTCATCTTAGCAGTAGGATATACATGAAAAGAAAGAAAGAAATTAAGTTTGAGTGAAAATGTACATTTTTTGCACTCTCTGGTCAACTGACTCAGTGAATCAAATGACTCAAAAAACCCGATTCACTTTGGTGAGTGACTCATTAAAACTCAATTCAGTAAAAAGAATCAAATTTACCATCACTAATTCTGACATCCTGCAAAGGCATTCAAGCAGAAACTCCAAAAAACTCACAAGTTCCATGGATGCAAGAACTGTGAAACTGCTATCAAATAAGGGGTCCTATGTTAATATGTAACTTGACCCGATAAGAGCGTTTTGATTGAAATAGCTTTTGATTTCAGTAAATATGATCTCCTAATGCTACAAATTCAACAAATGACCATGTTCAATTCTTTACAATCTTTAAAATGTTTTGAAACTCTGTGTGCGTAATAATTTGGAACAGTGCATTTTAAGTTTTTTATTTTTGAAAAACATACTGTTTTCACTGGGAGGTTTGTTCAGTTACATTTGAATTACACTCTAATGGTTGATGACTCGAAAATTATGCTGACTGCCATTTGAATCGACTATTTAGGAAAATCAGAGAAAAATATCATTTGCATAATAATTTGGAACGCAGTGTAATGATTTTCTACTCTACCTGACCAATTCAAATCGCTTTCATTCACCCATTCACACCCATTCTTACAAGCACTTTTATCTATGCTTTTTCAAAATGGAAAGGCAACCTAACAAAAATTTTGACACACTTTTACAATCACTGGTATTTCCTGACATCTAGTGTTAGTTGAAAAACAGCTTCAAAATGAAATCTGTGCTAAATAGGGACATCACTCGAGTTGAGGATTTTGCATATTCAAATCAATTTGAGTATCAGTACCCAGTGTTAGTTTTGTCAGTACTCATTTTGAAATAGTAGTTTCAAATGATTAAATCTTATCAAAAAATTAAAAACTGAAACTAAAAACATTTGTTATTTTACTGAATTTTACACACCACTCCAGCTGCCTGACAATATCTGTGATGTTGACATCATTGCCACAGTGTAACCTCCATCCATCCATCCATCCATCCATCCATCTATTTTCTCCCGGCCGTCCGGGGCCGGACTGGATAACCGGACAATCAGATAATTGGATGGCCTGAGAATAGAAGATCCTCTTGAGCCTCTCTGTTTTTGCCCGGATGGTGCGGAACCTTCTGCCTGATTGCAGACGTTGGAACAGTTTGTTGTTAGGATGGAACAGGTCCTTCAATATCTGACCTGCTCTGGACCAACATCTCCTGGTGTAGATGTCCTGTAGGGAGGGGAGAGCGGCCCTGCAGCACCGTTCTGCCGTACAGATCACTCTCTGAAGAGCTTTTGTCCTTCACACAGCTGTTCCCATACCAGGATGTGATGTTCTGTGTAAGGATGCTCTCCACAGCACCCGCATAGACAGTCCTGAGGATCACTGGAGAGACCCTGAACTTCCTCAGTTGTCGGAGATGGTACAGGAGCTGCCTAGCCTTTTTGGACTGGACTAGAATGTGAGCAGAACATGTCAGGTCTGAGGACATGTGGACACCGAGATACTTGAAGGACTGCACCCTCTCCACTGGAGCTCCGTTGATGATAAGGGCTTGTAGACTCATTGCTTACTCCTTCTGAAGTTCACCACCAGCTCCTTGGTCTTGCAGATGTTCAGCTGGAGGTGGTTGTCCTGGCACCACGATGCCAGATTCTTCATTTCATCATGTAGGCTGCCTGATCATTGTTGGAGGTGGCGCCCAACACCACTGTGTCATCAGTAAACTTCACAATGGTGTTGGAGCAATGAGTGGCCACACAGAAGTATAGAGGAAGTAGAGCAGTAGCGAGAGTACACACCCCTGTGGTGCTCTTGTGTTGATGGTGATGCTGTCCGAGACGCACTTACCCACCCTCACCACCTGAGATCTGCCAGTGAGGAAGTCCAACACCCATCCACACAGATGGCTGTTGAGTCCTAGAAACTCGGTTTTGTGAACAGTCTACCGAGCACTATTGTGTTATTTGCTGACATGTAATCAACAAACAGCAATCTCACATAGTTACCCCGTTTCTTGTCCACGTGGTTGAGAGTGGTGTGCAGGATATGGGTGATGGCGTCCTCTGTGGATCTGCTGGGTTGGTAGGTGAACTGGAGTGGATCTGTGGTGTTTGGGATAGAGGAGGAGATGATGTTCTTCAACAGCCTTTGAAACACCTTCATTACTGCTGAAGTCTGTGCAACTGGGCGGTAGTCATTCAGGGATGAGGGGTTGTTGTTCTTGGCCACAGGGATGATGGTGGATGTCTTGAAGCATGTGGGGACAACAGACTTTGCCAGGGACTCTTTGAAAATGGAAGTGAGCACACCTGCTAGCTGGTCAGTACAGCAACGCAGCAGATGGCCGGTGATGCCATCTGGTCCTGCCACTTTCCTTGTGTTCACTCTCCTCAGCGCTGCTCGGACGTTGTGCTCCGTGATGCTGATCACAGGTCCCTCGCTGATGACATCACCGTCCTCAGATGTCAGGCAGTAGTTAGCATTAGCCTCCTGGCTAACCTCGAAATGGGCATAGAACTCATTCAGCTCACTGGTGAATGCAGAGTCGGCATAGATCATCACAGTGTCCGTGGCTTTGTAATCCGTGCCACATGCTCTTTGTGTTGCAATGGCGGAAGTGAGACTCCATACCCTCCTGATACCGGTGTTTGGCATCCCTTACCATGCCCTGCACCCAGTATGAAGCCGCTTTGTAAATGGCCTGTATTTGTATAGCGCTTTACTTACTCCCTATGGACCCCAAAGCGCTTTACACTACATTCAGTCATCCACCCATTCACACACTGGTGATGGCAAGCTACATTGTAGCCACAGCTGCCCTGGGGCGCACTGACAGAGGCGAGGCTGCCAGACACTAGCGCCACTGGGCCCTCTGACCACCACCAGTAGGCAACGGGTGAAGTGTCTTGCCCAAGGACACAATGACCGAGACTGTCAGAGCCGGGGCTCGAACCGGCAACCTTCCAATTAAAAGACGAACTGCCAACTCTTGAGCCACGATCGCCAGGGACTCACATTGTTGTAGGTGGCGGTCCTGGTGTTCACTGCAGCGTGGATCGATCTGATCACCTACAGCTTCTGATTTGGGAATGTCACGACTCTCACAGTGGGGATGATCTCCTCCGCTAGCATGCTAACGAAGCTTACTGCTACTTCCGTAAACTCGTTGATTTTGTCTTCACATGA
Source organism: Oreochromis aureus (assembly GCF_013358895.1). Taxonomy (NCBI): domain Eukaryota; kingdom Metazoa; phylum Chordata; class Actinopteri; order Cichliformes; family Cichlidae; genus Oreochromis; species Oreochromis aureus. The sequence continues at coordinate 5,608,879 of NC_052942.1, read as the reverse complement.
ACATGAACATGTCCCAGTCTATGGCATTGAGTGTGTCCTGTAGCGTAGCTTCTGATTCTGCAGACCAGCATTTCACCTCCCTCGTGATTACTTCATCCCTCTTTGTATTTTGTTTATACTTAAGAATGAGGAAGATGGTGTTGTGGTCAGACTTTCCAAAAGCCGGGTGTGAAACAGCTTTGCAGCACTGCTTGTATGGTGTGTAGCAATGGTCCAAGATTCTGTCCCTTCTCGTTGGACACGTAGCTTGTTGATGAAAATTCATCTTTGTTAAAGTCCCCTGCTACAATTAGGGCTGCGCCTGGGTCCTTGTTTTGAAACAAACTCAGCATCCGGGAGAGTAGAAAAGCAGTATATAAGAATTAGTCCATTTACCATTATATACTATATATACTTTTCTAAAGTGTTTCCTCGGATTAAATTTGTTGTCATGTGTTGCTTTGCATTTTTAATTACAAATGTTGCAGATAGCATTGCAATTAAGTTTTTAAAATGTGTATGCCCTTTAACATCTCACAGTAATGAGGTCACGTGGTCTCACTCTCTTTCTTCCTCTGATGTGCACTGGTTCTGGAATTTGGCACAATTTGAATTTTTTTTGTGAATCAGTTTTCAGTAGTACCAATTTCAATAACTTCAGTAGTGCCAATCTCAGTACAGTGTTCCCTCTTTTATCGCAGGTGTTACGTTCTAAAGATAACCCGCGACAGGTGAAATCCGCAAAATAGCGATCCTTATTTTTTACAATTATTATAGATGTTTTAAGACTGTAAAACTCCTCACCACACATTTTATACACTTTTCTCAGACAGGCATCAACATTTTCACACGTTTCTCTCTTGTTTAAACACCCTCAAAGTTCAAACCTTTGTAGAAAAATAATTCCAGTATTATAGAATGAAACCAAAGATCAAACCCTGTTTTCAGGTCCAGAACATGGAAATAGAGCAGCTGCGAGAGAATTAGTAAAAAAAACTTTAGTAAAACTTTATTTATATAGCACCTTTCAAGATAAAAATCACAAAGTGCTTCACAGAAGCTAAAACCTAAAAATAAAAATCAACCAAAAGCAAGTTTAGATGAGTTTTTAGCTGTTTTTTAAAAGCGACCACTGAGTCCACAGATCTCAGGCTCAAAGGGAGAGAGTTCCACAATCTGGGGGCCACAGTTACAAAAGCTTTGTCGCCTTTTATTTTCAGCCTCATGTGTTGGACAGCCAGCAAGCCCTGGTCACATGACCTCAGGGACCTGCTGGGAATGTATGGATGTAAAAGTTCACTTATATATGTTGGTGCTTGTCCATGCAGAGCCCTGAAAGTCAAGGTCAAAACCTTAAACTGGATTCTGAATTTAACGGGGAGCCAGTGCAGCTGAATCAGCAGGGGTGTGACATGGGAATACTTGGAGGACTTGGTCAGAAGCTTTGCAGCAACGTTCTGAACAACTTGCAGATGCTCCAAAGAGGCTTTACATAAACAAATAAACAAAGAATTACAATAATCCAGACAAGATGAAACAAATGCATGAATGACAATTTCTAATTCGGAGCGCTCAGCTTAGGGACTCAGTTGGGATTGGGACTCAGCTTAGCAATGTTTCTCAAGTGATAAAAACAGGAGCGAACCAGAGATTTTACATGGGCATCCAAAGTCAGAGCTAAGTCAATAGTAACACCAAGGTTCCTGATTGACGGTTTGGCAAATGTAGCCAGTGGACCCAAGTTTTCCATAACACTAGGTACAAAATTTTTAGGAGCACAAACAAGGACTTCAGTCTTCTCCTCATTTAGTTGAAGAAAGTTTCCAGCCGTCCAACATCTAATGGAGTCTACGCACTTATGCAAAATCTATAGCTTGGAAACATCATGGGGCTTAAAGGAGATATATAACTGAATATCATCTGCATAGCAGTGATACGAAATGTCCTTAAAAGTGCTCAATAAGTGTTGAAGAGGAAGTAAATACAGTAAGAACAATAAAGGCCCCAAAACTGAACCTTGTGGCACACCATAGGCAAGAAAAGTAGAAGAGGAACTGTACTTAGTAGCCACAGAAAAAGATCGTTCATGCAAATAGGATTCAAACCAGTCCAAAGCAGCCCCTGATATACCCACCCAGTGTCTCAGCCTATAGCAGAATATGATGGTCCACAGTATCTGTCACGGCTGAGGAGGCCAGCCGTGTGGTGTGGAGGAAGGAGGACCCAAGATGCAAGCAGTGGATGAAAATGCTAGTGAAGTTTATTTACAAGGTGGTGTAGTGGCAAACAAGCAGTGGGGCATGACAAATAACAGAAGACACCTAAACTGGGAGAACTAAAATAACAGACCTTGGAGCATACGAAAAAGGGATGAGAGGCAGAGAGACGCAGCCGAAGAACAGGACACCGAGGGACACCGAGGAACACCGAGGAACGCAGACTGACACAGAGTAACACAGACGAACCGGCAACAGGCAGCAGAACACACTGGGCTTAAATACACACACCAGTAATCAGGGGATGAGAGACAGGAGGGCAACACAGCTGGGAGAAATCAGAGCTGACGGGACAGGGGAAACGTAAACTGAACACACTCACATCAGACGGAGACCTTCACAATAAAACAGGAAACTCACAGACACAGAACCAGACAAGACACTGAACTAAACAGACAGATTCACAAGCAGACAGTGTGACACCATGAACAGACGGAGTGAACACAGAAGTGGGAGCAGGCAGGCAAAGAACAGAAACCTAACACATGGCAAATCACAACAGAATACATACTCGGAATGAACAAAAGCATAAGGAAACACAAAACACTGAGTCGGCAGGCTCAGGACCATGACAGTATCCCCCCCTCAAGGGCTGGCTCCAGACAGCCCAACAGAAACACAAAAACCGTCCAAAACAAACAAACAAAAAAAAAAAAACAGAAAACGACCCGACCAGGGCGGGGGGACAGAGTCCAAAAAGGCCAAGACAGCCAAGTTCAGGGCTGGCACATGACCGACGATGTGGAGGTGGTAGTAGGGGAGCTTCAGGTGGCGTGGCCCCCGCTGCACCAGGCGAGGCTGAAGCGGAGGCTGATGAGGAGACTGCTGCAGGCGAGGCTGAAGAAGCAGACGGAGCTGATAAAGCTGAGGCGGAGGCTGGACCAGACGGAGCTGATAAAGCTGAGGCGGAGGCTGGACCAGACGAGGCGGAGGCTGAAGCCGAGGCTGAAGCTGGACCAGGCAAAGACAAAGCTGATGCAGAGGCTGGGTCAAACGAAGCTGATGACGCTGAAGAGGAGGCCACTGCAGGCGACGCTAAAGCCGATGATGAGGCTGGACCAGGCGAGGATGAAGCCGGAGCTGGACCAGGCGAGGATGAAGCCGGAGCTGGACCAGGCGAGGATGAAGCCGAAGACACGGAGGCTGGACGAGACGAGGATGAAGCCGAAGACACGGAGGCTGGACGAGACGAGGATGAAGACACGGAGGCTGGACGAGACGAGGATGAAGACTCGGAAACTGCTGCTGCAGGCGACGCTGATGATGAGGCTGCTGCTGAGGCTGCTGCTGAGGCTGCTGCTGCAGGCGACGCTGATGATGAGGCTGCTGCTGCAGGCGACGCTGATGATGAAGAGGCTGGACCGGGCGAGGCTGCAGCTGATGAAGAGGCTGGACCGGGCGAGGGTGAAGCTGAGGCCGGGCCGGACGACGGCGAAGGTGAAGCAGAGGCAGAGGCTGGGCCAGGCGATGATGAGGATATTGAAGCTGCTGCTGCTGCAGGCGGCGTGGATGAAGCTGCTGCTGCTGCAGGCGGCGCTGAAGCAGATGAGGAGGCTGCTGCAGGCGGCGTGGATGAAGCTGCTGCTGCTGCAGGTGGCGCTGAAGCAGATGAGGAGGCTGCTGCAGGCGGCGTGGATGAAGCTGCTGCTGCTGCTGCAGGCGAGGATGATGAGGCTGCAGCTGGCGAGGATGATGAGGCTGCAGCTGGCGAGGATGATGAGGCTGCAGCTGGCGAGGATGATGAGGCTGCAGCTGGCGGCAGGACGGGCTCCTCAGGCCCTCCAGCTGACGAGGCAGGAAGCTGGGTAGGTTCTCCTGAACCTCCAGCTGACGAATCTTGGGACTGGACGGGCTCCTCGGGCCCTCCAGCTGACGAGGCAGGAAGCTGGACGGGCTCCTCGGGCCCCCCAGCGAAAACAGTCTCAGAACCAGTGGGCACCAGGGCCCCTGGCACACACAGGACAGAATCAGCAGGTGCGGAGACCCCTGGCAGAGACAGAACAGAACCAGCAGGTGCGGAGACCTCTGGCAGAGACAGAACAGAACCAGCGGGTGCGGGGACCCCTGGCAGAGACAGAACAGAACCAGCGGGTGCGGAGACCTCTGGCAGAGACTGAACAGGACCAGCAGGCACACGGGCCTCTGGCTGGGACAGAACAGGACCAGCAGGCACACGGGCCTCTGGCTGGGACAGAACAGGACCAGCAGGCACACGGGCCTCTGGCTGGGACAGAACAGGACCAGCAGGCACACGGGCCTCTGGCAAACACACAGCAGACTGCAGCTGCATCGAGCATTGACTCTGCTCAGGCAGCGTCAGCCGGGTGCCGTCCTCAGCTGGCTTCTTAACCTCCAGGGGTCCAGAGTCTGCTGGGGGCTGAAACCCAGCCTCTGGGGAGGCCCTGGAGTGCATCACAGTCTCAGAACTGGCCAGCTGTTGAGGGACGTTTACATTATTTATTGGTTTGTCTCTCTGCTTACAATAGATGGATGAAAAACAATTCCCTTCGGATAGAATAGATTCAACTTGTTGTACTGGAGCAGCAGGTGACTCAGGATGCAGGGCTAGTGGCTGCTGAACAGGAGGCTGAACTGATGATATGGCTAACTCAGCTTGAGGTTGCAGCTTGAAAGAATAAACAGTCTGGGTATTGTTAGAGCTGGTGTTAATAGTATCCGGGGGGTAGGCCACAGCTTTAGCAGACTCTGGCTTAGCTGACATAGTAAACCTCAGCTCAGGCTTAGCTGACATAGTAAACCTCAGCTCAGGCTCAGAAGCAACAGAAGAACAACAGCCCATTGCTTTCACTGAACTCTTCAAAATGCCAACCTGGGAGAGATCAGTTACTACGAAGGTTGGAAGGCTATGCGAATTAGCTCCCACTGACACACCCCTAACAACCCCAGAAGAAAAAGTCTCACAGTTCAAACCAATATTATTGTCCTGTCCACTCACCACAGCCGGCCGCTCAGAAATCCCTAGGTCCGACTGTGGCGAGGAGCATCGGCGGCGTGAGCACCGTTTCCCTCTTGAAGGCTGGGTTGACGGGCCGGGCAGAACATCCTTCGTCGGACCGGGCAGTGAAGCATGAGTTGCCGGGTGGGTGGTAGCAGCCGGGGGGTGAAGACGGAGCTCGTTCAGAATGAAACTCTGTGCGAGCGGGTGAAGTGAGCTGAGCAGCCAGGGGAGGCCGGAAACCAAGTGCTGTAACCGATTAGCTATGGCTTGGCGAAATTCCCTCCCCTCGTGCTCCAGCCAAATGTTAATTAATTTGTCCACAGAGTAAACAATGTCCTCCCGGAGCTCCTTGGGCGGGTTGAATGCTGCTGGGTCCATAGTGGCCGGTTCGTACTGTCACGGCTGAGGAGGCCAGCCGTGTGGTGTGGAGGAAGGAGGACCCAAGATGCAAGCAGTGGATGAAAATGCTAGTGAAGTTTATTTACAAGGTGGTGTAGTGGCAAACAAGCAGTGGGGCATGACAAATAACAGAAGACACCTAAATTGGGAGAACTAAAATAACAGACCTGGGAGCATACGAAAAAGGGATGAGAGGCAGAGAGGCGCAGCCGAGGAACGCCGAGGAACGCAGACTGACACAGAGTAACACAGACGAACCGGCAACAGGCAGGAGAACACACAGGGCTTAAATACACACACCAGTAATCAGGGGATGAGAGACAGGAGGGCAACACAGCTGGGAGAAATCAGAGCTGACGGGACAGGGGAAACGTAAACTGAACACACTCACATCAGACGGAGACCTTCACAATAAAACAGGAAACTCACAGACACAGAACCAGACAAGACACTGAACTAAACAGACAGATTCACAAGCAGACAGTGTGACACCATGAACAGACGGAGTGAACACAGAAGTGGGAGCAGGCAGGCAAAGAACAGAAACCTAACACATGGCAAATCACAACAGAATACATACTCGGAATGAACAAAAGCATAAGGAAACACAAAACACTGAGTCGGCAGGCTCAGGACCATGACAGTATCAAAGGCGGAGGTCAGGTCCAACATCAACAGAACGGGGCATTCTCCTGCATCACATCTCATCACAATGTCGTTGGAGACTCTAAGAAGTGTAGTTTCAGTAGAGTGAGCTCTACAAAAGTCAGATTGGAATTTATCCAGAATGCTGTATTCATCTAGAACAGCTATAAGCTGCTTAGCCACAACCTTTTCTAAAATCTTAGCAATGAACGGTAATTTTGAAATCGGTCTGTAGCTACTGAGAAGAGAAGCATCAAGCTTAGGTTTTTTTAACAGTGGGCAAATAACAACATTCTTACAATAAACAGGGACCTGACCAGAAACCAGTGAGGTATTGATAATTGTGAGCACACAGGAACCAATAGACTGAAAGACATTTTTAAACAAAGATCCAGGTAAAATATCAAGAGAGCAGGAGGATGCTTTCATCGAACTAACTAACTTGACCAGCTCTGGTAAGGACACAGGTAAAAATCTTTCTAAAATTACAGGCCTAGCTTGAGTTGGAGCAGACAAGAGAGACACAGAAGGAGAGATATTGTTCCTCACGTTACTGACTTTTTCAACGAAGAAAGAAAGAAATTTTTCACAATCTTCATTTGATGAAATTGGGACAGCAGGTGGAGCAGGAGCAACAATATCACTAATGGTGTTGAATAGTACCTTGGGGTTACCTCGGCTCTTAGACACTAAGTCTGAGAAATAGGCAGCCCTCGCATCTCGAACTGAAGTGTTAAAAGAGACTAAAAGGTCCTTTAAATGAAGGAGATGGACATGCAAACGCGTTTTCCTCCATAAATGCTCAACCTTACGACAGCAACACTTTAAGAAGCGAATACTGTCATTTATCCAGGGAAACGACTTTGAAACTGGAGCTAGTCTAGTTTTGACAGGACAAACATTGTCTAAAAATAGAAAGACAGAAAGAAAGACTACAACAATGATTATTAAAAAGATTTGTTAAAAAATGAACATCTTTATAAGGAGATAAAACTAAACTAGAAAAATTTGCATTTCCTGCGAAAATGCAGTGTGGATGCTGTAAAGCTGAAGCTGTCTGCTGAAAATAGTTGAAAATAGCTGAAGAAATCAAAGTCAGTGTTTAAAAAGTTGTTGAAATTTTAATAACTTTGCAGAACAACATCAAGTTAACAAAAATGTAATAACTTAGGAGAAATGCAATAACTTAGAAGAAACATAACAATTCAGCAGAAATATTGTAGTTTACCAGAAGCTACAACTTAGCAGAAATGTAATAATTTAGAATAACATAACTTAGCAGAAATGATATAATTTAGTAGAAAATTAATAACTTGGCAGAAATATTTCAACTTACCAGAACTGCTATAATTTTGCAGAAATGTAATTATTAGGAAAAAACTGTAAACAGATAACAGCTGAAAACGATGAAGTAACCTCAAAGTTACTTGTTTAACTGTGAAAATGACCAGAAAGATTAAAAAGGAAGAAAACCAATTCAATTCAATACATATAGCGCCAAATCACAACAAAAGTCGCCTTAAGGCGCTTCATAGATACAGAGAAAAACCCAACAATCATATGACCCCTATGAGCAAGCACTTTGGCGACAGTGGGAAGGAAAACTCCCTTTAACAGGAAGAAACCTCCAGCAGAACCAGGCTCAGGGAGGGGCGGCCATCTGCTGCGACCGGTTGGGGTGAGAGAAGGAAGACAGGAATACCAGCCAGCAGATAAACTGATGTGAAACAAAACCAAGGTAAAATTGCAGAATTTACACAGTTGGTAAAATGTAAAAATGGCAACAAAAAAACCCCAAACAAACAAACAAACAAAAAAAACACAAACAACATTTAGGTAATAAATGCACAAGATGATTTGATGATAAATATGGTACCAATCTACAAAATACTGTCGAAATGAAGTCCACATTGTGATATATTTGAGGTGTGGAGAGTCACACAGCTGAACAATCGATGTGCATATTTAAAGAAACAAGGATCAAATAAAGAACATTGTTGTGGAATAAATTACAGTGAAAAATAATCACTGCTTTATGTTAGAGAGTGACTTATGATGAGGTATTAATTGGGTTAACTTTACCTCTAACAGCTTTTCACATAGTGCTGTGACCAGGGTGAAATCCATCATAAAGTAACTGTAAACAGTAGAACCATTAGCATGAATGTTATGGTTCTACTCTGATCAAAACTCAAGTCAGCTGTGTGACCTGATATAAAATGATAAAGAGGAACACATATAAATGACCTTTATGAACTTTTCAAAATGACTTTATATGTCTGACCCATTATCTATATATATTAGAGCAGATGTGGAAAACCACTGTTAGACCTACTCTATACTAACACAAACACAGTCAAAAATTCATTGCTAGTGTGACATGTGGTCCTTTTTGCCTTTGACCAATGATATGCTGGTTACTTGGACCAGTTTAGTATTTGCTGTCACAGAGGAATGTTAACCATAAATCCAAAAGACAAAACTGAAAAAATATGTTAATTGCAAACATGTTTTTGCATAGTAAAAGGATTGAAATTACATGGAAACTGTCACCTTAAAGCCTCATTGTAAATATCATCATAAACAGATGTTTTCCACACGGTTAACAAAGCTCCACCACATCCAATCACTGCATATAAATCTAAAAGAAAACAACAACAAATAAAATGTAATTAACAGAAGTGAAGTCTAAGGAGCTTGGAAAGAAAAGCGTCTGGACTTCTTTGAGTTCCTTGAAGACGTTTCACCTCTCATCCGAGAAGCTTCTTCAGTTCTAAGGGTCAATGGTGGAGAGTCCCAGATTTAAACCCAGTGGGAGTTTCCCCCCAAAGAGGGACAAAGAACCCCCTGATCCTCTACCTAATCACATGAGCCAAGGTGTGAAAGTGGGTGTGGGTCCCAATCAGCCAGGGTTTCGGGTGAGCTCATTGTGAAACCTTGCCCCACCCTATCATGTGATTTCCTGAGGTCAGAAATCACGCCCACTCCCAGGATGTGAGTGGGCGTTAAGGTGTCTGGGGAGGGAACTCAAAACTGGATTATAAATGGCAGACAGTTGGTGTCGTAAACCACCGCCTCTGTTCAAAGATGGTCGCTCACAGTGGACGTAAATGGCTTCTTTCACTCCTCTTTCAAACCATCTGTCCTCTCTGTCCAAAATGTGAACATTGGCATCCTCGAAAGAGTGACCTTTGACCTTTAGATGCAGATGAACTGCTGAGTCTTGTCCCGTGGAGGTGGCTCTTCTATGTTGTGCCATGCGCTTGTGAAGTGGCTGTTTGGTCTCTCCGATGTAGAGGTCTGGGCATTCCTCGCTGCACTGTGCAGCGTACACCACATTGTTAAGTTTGTGTTTAGGAGTTTTGTCTTTCGGGTGAACCAGTTTCTGTCTGAGTGTGTTACTGGGTCTGAAGTACACTGGGATGTCGTATTTGGAGAAAACTCTCCTGAGTTTTTCTGATACACCGGCTACATAGGGGATGACAATGTTGTTGTGTCTGTCTTTCTTATCCTCCCCCGCTGGTGTCTGATTTTCTTTTCTGTGAAGCTGGAATGCAGGCACACTGGACGAGCTTGTTCTAAAAAATACCGAAAAAGGAACATTTTATTTGTCTGTAGAAACCCTAAAAACTACAAATAAGTTATACAATGAACAATATTGAAATACCTTATAGGTGCTGCAGGCCACATAACCAGAATCCAGAGCAATCTCACACTCACATGATGGTGAGGAAAGACATGAGCTCTGCAATGAGGTTTGAATGTCTCAGTTGGGACACTGAAGAACTCAGAAGACAGCAATACCTGCACAGAGAGACAGAGTAGAAAAAGCATAGATTTGTAATCCATAATGTGAATTAAAATTCAAAAAGTGTCAACAAGTATAATCATTTGAGTGTGGAATTATTTATGCAATACACAGGATTTTAATTAATTAATTGAATTAAAAACACTGACATTTTTTATCAAAGATAAAGAATCATACCTCTCTCTGCTCTGAGGATCACTGAGCATCTCTGACAGGAAATACAGTTTCCTCAGTATGAGTCATCATTGATGGTCTCAGAGGTGTGTAGTGTGGCAGCATGATGATGGTCTCCAGATCAGGCAGGAGGTCAGGTGATGGGTGTGTCATCTTCTCCATTGAAGACACACTGGTATGGCAGTTCATAACACAGCAGTCTCCTTGTGGCATGTAGTTATCTGTGCAGTCCAGCACTGATGGATCAGGTTTGGCTCAGCAGTTCATGAAGATGGGGTTAAGATGTTGTTGTTTCAGCTGAGGATGGTGAAGTTTGAAGGTTTTGCTACAAAGGAGACTGTGCCCTGTCTGAAAAAATACATCTAACAAAACAAGTGCTTATAACACCACCCACCCAGCTCAGCCCCCAAGTGTCTATGTAATGCTGGTATGGGGTGTCGGTTACTAAGTCTCATTAGTGCATCAGAAAGCGTGGGCTACACCTAAAGCCCACACTTTCTGATGTCTTTGTTTATTAGCAGCTTTTTCCAGCTGCTCAGAGAATTCTGACTTGGCCTTTATCCACCCAAACCCAAACCCACCCGGATAAAGGCCAAGTCAAACTCACACACCATACAAGCATTACATAGACACTTGGGGGCTGAGCTGGGTGGGTGGTGTTAAACTGTAGTCGGGAACTTTCAGAAAACTATCCATTTACTTCTAAATCAGTTTTTATACATATTCTGTAAGCTGTACTAATGTTTTTCTCTACATAATGTATCATTATAGACATCTCTGGTAGCCTAAAGATAGTTTAAAACTTTTGACATTTTTACCTGTAAAACATGATAAGCAAAAACTCATTCATCACAAAAACTTTTGATTCTACAAAATCTACTATAATCAAGAAAATATAATTGTCTGTATTTATTCATGTGACCCATAATAAATACCTGCATTTATCTGGGATTTATTTATTTACTATTTCATATTTTAAAGCCCTTGGAGGGGAAGATCTCGTTTGTTGAGCTACATACGTCACAGTAAAAAGATTTAGTCATTTAAAACATGAGAATAAAAAAAAATGTTGGTTTATCAAATGTTGCAGCACATTTCAGATCAGAGGTGCATGATAGCAGAAAGCAGATCTCCCTGCTCTGCATGAAATTCAGCAATGATTTGGTGAAATGATTAATAACATTGCAATAAGAAAGGGTCTTCTGACAGACAGAGTAGTGAAGACCCTTTTTTCAATGAAAAATCTTTTTCATGCTCTACAATCAGTAAACTCTGTAACAAACATGATCTGTAATTGTTTCAAAACTCACCAGACGACTTCATGATTGGCTCAAGGACAGGACACAAAACACAGGGTTGTGGTAACTGTAATATGTTCTCAGGACACCTGAATGAAGACTTTGCTGTGGCTGAGAAATAAAAATGAGGTCAAGCAGGGTGTTCTTGTCTGTAGTGGCAGAAGTGATCAGCTGTGAATACCCTCTCGACTGAAACTGCTCCAGAATCTGTTTTCTTCCACTCTGTAACTGGTTTTCATTAAAATCTCCACACACAATTATTGGGTGACAGTCCATTATTTCAAGTGAATCTAAAAGACTTACCAGGTTTTGCATGAATGGTGTCAAACTGTAGTCTGGAGGTCTGTACACAACAGCAATGAGCGCAGGGAATGGAGCCTGAACCTTCAACACTAAAAACTCAAGATCAGTGACATTATGCAGATACTGTTTTACCTGAACCTGAAAATGATTCCTCAAATACACAACAACTCCCCACCACTTCTGCTGGCCATGTGAGGAAAGTTTGTGTAGGACACGTCTGTTGCGTTTGAACATGGTGTAGCCGTCCAAATGAAGACTGTCTGCAACAAAGGAGCCTTGGAGGTGAGACTCAGTGAGACACAAAACATCTGCTAAACACATTTCATGATGACTCTTGATGTCACTGATGTGAGATGGCAAACCCTCCGTATTGTGATGGATCAGTGTAAGAGTGTCAAGTCTGTTGGCTGTTTCTCTGACCTGAAGAAGAGGCATCATTTCCTCAACACTGGCTTGTCTCATGGTTTGGAGTGCTGCAGTTACCTCAGGATTAGCGTAAATCTTTTTCTCATCCAAGTCCTGCAAATAGAGTCCACTGAGAGACGTCACCCTGCTGAGAGCAACATAAGCCATACCTGGTTCAAAAATGTTCTTCATTGAAACTACAGCTGTCTGTGTTGTAAGACCCTGAGTTTTGTGAATTGTGCAGGCGAATGCTAGCTTTACAGGAAACTGTCTGCATCGCCTCCTTTAAACTTCAGACTCTCCTCTGCTCTCTCAATGTAAACCAGATCATCAGATGCTGCATTAGCACTGCGGTTGTGTCTCATAGGCTGCTGGTTGTCCATTCTGAGCCCCAGTTTAATTATGTGTCCATCATTTTCAGATCTCACCACCTTTACCAGTATACCAAAAGCACCATTGACTAAACCGTTTAGTGTGTCCAAGTTTCTGGTCAGCATGACTCGAGCTCCTTCAGCAACATTCAGAGTGTCAGGTAAATCATTTCGCCCACCTGTAAATGGTTTGTCTCTCCGTGCCATTCTGCCTGTACATTTATCCTTCTGGAAATCGTCTGCATTGATGATTATAATGTTTGAATGAAGCTTCTTCAGGGTATCTGTGTTGTGGGATTCCACATTCTTGTTGGTGGCATAGATGTGTAAGACCTCAGTTGGACATTCTTCTGGTGCAGTCACGGCCTGTGACAACAAATTTCTGTCGCACTGAGAAAGCTCATCTGTCTTTTCTTTGACTCTAATCCTGTTCAGCATCTCTGCAAAGGCCACATCATCTTTCTGACGCATGATCTCGGTTAGAGTGATCATCTGAAAATGTTCCTGCCATAGGTCAATCTGTTCTGGATCATAAACACAGAGAGGTTTAGACTGTCGCACTGGTGGCAGCTGGTAAAAATCTCCAACAGCTAAAACTGAAATTCCACCAAAAGGTCTCTGAGTGCCTTTGATTTGTTTCAGTCTTGCATCCACATAGGCAAAAAGGGGTTTTGAAACCATTGAAATCTCATCAATAACAATAATTTCAGCATTTATAAGCTCAGATCTGACTTCATCCAGTTGATTACCAAGTCCTTGAATGGGTGGTTTCAGACTCCTGGGTAGTTTCAGTAGAGAATGTAATGTAGAGCCACTGATAGAAAAAGCTGCTGTACCGGTAAATGAAGTCAGTAAAACAGTTGGATTTGATATGTCAGCTTCTTCTGCATTAGCAGGCAGTCTGCTCAGGATCTTTGATGCTTCAGAGTGAATACACTTAATCAGATGTGACTTTCCAGTTCCTGCACCACCGTTGATATAGAAGAGAAATGGATCTGGGTTCAAACCACAAACTCGCTGAATACACCAGTCTCTAATAGCATAGAACACGAGGCCTGCTTCTGGTTCAGATTCTGATACATTACACGTACCACGGCTGGATCTACTGCAGGTTGTTCTCTGATGGCTCTGATCTCTGTTACAGCATCAGACTGACGACTGTAGTCGGGAACATTCTCCTGTTCGTTCTCATCATCAGAATGTCTCTCATGAAGATTCTCATCACATTGCATCCTCACAACTTCAGATTCAGGAGCAAGATTACACCATTCATCAATCACAACATCCCTATTTTGTTCAAATTCTTCCAGTGCACTCTCAATATCCTCAGAGTTCTTCTCATACTTGTCTTTATTTCTTTTCACAATCCATTTCACAGACTCACTGTGGTCTGAACATGGAAGTTGCACAAAACCTGAGTTGTAGTAGGACTGATAGGTTTGGAACCCTTGTGGTTTCAGTTCCTGCTCTGATCTGTGTGGAAGGTAAAGTCTCAACAGTCGACCATAATATTGCTCAGGATCTTTTTCCTGTGAACAGTGGTAATACCTGATTATAGCTGGTTTATCATTCTTTCGCCTTTGTACAAATCCAAGCTGGTTTAGAAGAGGAAGCACATCTTTTCCTTCATTTGGACCACTCACCAACCTGCACAAGGCAGCAAAATCAGCCAGTGACATTTCCTCATATTCTGGTGTCTCAGGTCTGCATTTGTATTTATCACTCAAACTTGTCATCCAAATATTACAGCTGTCGTGTGTTGTGCTTTCCAGGTAGCTCATCGGGCGACTCATTTTTACTGGGTTATCATCTGTTGGTACAAATACAACACACTGCGGGAACATTTTTTCATTTTTAGGCCACAGACTCGAGTCACACACTCCTGTGCACTGATTTCTCTCTTTTTTGAATAAGCCTGCATCACAGCTCTCATTTCATCACATTCATTGACCGTGTTCTTATCAGAGTTGTCAATAACTGTCTTTAGGTATTCAGAGAGGCCAGATTCTTTATTCGTTATATATTTACAGAGGTATTCTATACATGAATAGGCATTTAAAATTAACGAGACATCTAAATTAGAGTTCCAGGCTTCAAGCAGGTCTGGGTTGTAATTGTTGATCCAACACTCATTTGGGTCACGTTTCAGAATCAGAGCTGTTTTCTTGTTTATGTCTTGGAGGCATTGTTCATACTCATTCATTGTCAAGTTGCATCGTGACAGAATCTGCTCTATGGTGAGGGAAGCAGCTTCAGGTTCTTTCAGCAGGTTCAACAAAGGTCTGAGTTTGGCTTTTGCAGCTTCAGTGTCTGAATCCTCATCCTGTCTCACAATCATTGTTCTTGTGGCTGGTGGTTTTGGAAACCCAAATCTACAACCAGAGTTCACACTCTTAAAGCATGTCTTTGTGTGGTTTTTGCTGTGCTTTTGTAGTTCAGTGACTTTTTGTGCAGTTCAGGTTGTTTTCTGGATCAGGGAGCTGAGCTGAGATGTATCTGTCCACAAAGTCACAGAGAGTTTGGTCATCATCCACATCTACTTCTACCTTTTCTCGAATCCACAGCAACATGTGTATATGTGGACTACCTCTGTGCTGGAACTCAACTCTGTAAAAGTAATCAATGATCTCACCAAGGGGCTGTGCAGGAGAAAAAAAGCAAATCTCTGAACAAAGCCTCAACACGTTTATCAAACATTCGCATGGTGGTTACTGGATTTGATCTTAGAATTTCACACTTTTCTGACCAGTCTAGGGCTTCAAAATCAACCTCTTCACCTTGTTGTCTCTTTATTGCTTGAATCACTTCCGGCCATCTCATCTCAGCAGCAGAGAAAGTGACAAAGAACTGAGGTGTTCCTATTTGGCGAACCATACTGAAAAGATCTCTGGTAGTTTTCTGCCAGTAAGCTGGAGTTCCTCTGAGTGGCTGCATAAATCTGATTGCATCTTTATTTCTTACCAGCTTCTCTACTTCTGTCTTACTTTGTAACATTCCTGATGTGATTTTGCGTCCATCTTTGGTCATAGTTTTACCTTTCCTTAGCTGTATTGTCATGCTGGAATTAGCCAAATGTATTTCAGTGACAAACTGTGAGAAAAACAGGTAATTTGTATCTTTAGCAAATCTTGCATCAATGTTGAAAAGCCTTGACTTGAAGTAAGCACTCGGTGTGAGCTTGAGATGTCTCTTTTCATCCAGTGTATTCTGACCAGTAGGAAACTGCACAGGAAATGCCATGGCTTCCAAATGAGGAGTTCTGAAGAAGCTAACAGGATTGTTTCTTTCTGCAGGAGCCACACAATATGTGTTATCAGTGAAACAGAGAATCTCTTCTGAAATGTCTACAGGCTGCAGACAACTTTCTAGAGCAAAACCTCCATTGTTCAAATCACTTTCTGGTTCATCTGGATTTTGTTCCTCTGGTTGTTCATCACAGGATTGCATATTAATATCTTGTTCACTTTCAGACTCACTTTCGCACAAAAGGGCATCTTTTTCATAGTTGTCAATTTCCATTAAATCTGCTTCATCATAATCATCACTTGCCATGCTGGCTTCATCACTGCTGTCATCATCAGGTAATGTTGGATCACAAAGCAATGCATCATCTCTGATAACATCTGTGTACTGTGGATGAATTTGTTTCAGTTTACGCAGGGCTTGAATGAGTTTAGACCAGGTGACAGTCTGGAACAGCTGATGGCCTTTGTAGCACAGTCGTCTTTTCAATTTCACCCTCATTATCTGTGAATGGCTTCTGAGTCTGGGTAAACATTCAACTGTTTGTTGGACCTCAGATGGTACACACACCACATTACCACGTATGAGTCTCTGTCTCCCCTTTGGAAGAGGAATAATCTTAGCAAATGGTATGCATTTGGCAATCAGATGTCTCTCCAGAATGTTGAGATCACACAGTTCAGCTGGAATATCCTGCAGTTCTAAACCATTGACAGCAGCAAGCCTGGGCATGCATCCACTTTTGAGGGAACTGTGACATGTGTGACAGATATACTCCTTTTTTCTCTCAACAGGAAAGCTGCAGTGATCATGACATGCTTCATCACACACATGAACAAATTTACCAGTTAGACACTGCTGAGCTACAGTTTGGTGTTTTGAGTAATTTTCTCTTTTGCAGATTTTCACCTGATTAGGAAAAGAAGCTTTTAGACAAACAGTACAAACATAAGATGGTGCTGACTTAATGTTGGATCTGAAACGAGATATGGCCTCATTCATTAAAGTGTTATCTGGATGACACTGTAAACTCTCAGCTGGTCGATGCATCTGGCGATATTTTCGTTTTATGTTCATTGCACATCTGACATTATGCATCTGTCTAAAAGAAAAACCGTTCCAATATTTTACTCTCATTCGTTCTCTCATATTGTCCTTGTGTTGTTGCTGAAATTGTTTCTCTTCTCCATACCGCTTAGTCATGTAAGATCGTTTTTTCTTTTTAAATTCTTCGCTTTCTTTATATAGGTTATATACATATGACCTCATGTAAGCTTTATGTTTTTCTCTGAATCCAGCACAAGTTCTGTATATTCGTCTTATACGCTCCTTCTGCTTATCTCTGAATATGGGAGACTCTCTATATGTTCTTGTTACACGTTCCTTCTGCTTATCTCTGAATATGGGAGACTCTCTATATGTTCTTGTTACACGTTCCTTCTGCTTATCTCTGAATAGGGGATTGTCTTTATATGTCCTTATGACACGTTCTCTTTTTCTGTCTCTAATTTTAGCACTTTCTCTATACATCTTCCTCAAATGTTCTTTTTCTCCTTATAGCTAGCATTTAATTTATACAGTTCATTTCTGTACAGAATCCTTTTCTGTCTGTGATCAGGATCATTAGACTTCCTAGCTGAGTTTTTTTTCTTTGTCTTGAAGCTTTCATCAAACCTGTACATCTGCCTTTCTTTCATCTTCTGATTTTCCTTTCTCTGTGGTACTTTTTCTTGGGCTAATAATTTTCTCCTCATTTTTTGCCTTTCCTGTTTATTACGTTTCAGCAGTTTATCTGAGAGTTCCTCTGTTATCTTAGTTGAACTGGAGGCAGTGTTTGAATCATTCTGAGGAACAGAATCTGGTGTTACTGGAGTTTCTCTCACAGAAGATGCAGAGGTTTTCTTTTCAAAATAATCAGAAGGATGTTTTTTTCCGGGAGCAGCTGTCTCATTTGAAGAATCAGCTCTGGATGACATTACTTCACTGGTTAAATCTTTGGTCACAGGTTTCCGTGTCTGCTCAGTGTATATTTCGGAGTTTGATTCATGAACACATTCACTTAAAGCTGGTGCTGGTGCACTTGTAGCCGTTTGTCTGTATTCGGTGGTTTGATTAGCATCTCTTTGGTCAGCAGCGTTTTCACTGTGAAACTCGATGGGCTGTAGCTCATAAGTGCAGGTTGGTGCGATGCTAAACATTCGGTACAAACGTTTGATCCTGTCAATCATGTCATTAAGACGTGTGAACTTCAACATAACTGCAGTTCCACCACTTACACTTAGCGACAATGGCATACCAGTAGACTTACGTGGGTGAGGGTCAAAATATGCATATTCACCTGAAGTCAGCCTGCAAACGGCGATGACTGTTCCTCCCATGACTAGCAAAGCGTAGCGAAACTCTGAAGCCAAACACTGTAGTCCTTGTTCAAGGCTCGGAAGATGACCTGTACCATCAAATGTGCCGTAACGAGCAAACTGAGACATGTCTACTTGATACTCGTGTCTGCGGCTGATGACCACTGAGGGAAGTTCATCGCAGGCTAGAAACACGCTGTTCACAAACCTCTTTCTGGCATCTGAATACACGGCATGGCCTTCGTCCAACACACGGTTAAGATCTGCTCTGGTAATAAATTCATCCTCGTGTAAGAATGACAGGAAAACCAAACTGTTAGCCATACATTGCTGATTACGGTACTTTCCATACCTAGGAGAAGCCTGGCTTCAGGCTGCACAGATGCTACTCACTCGTGGATGACTTTCACTGTTTGTAACCTGTACATGAGACTGTACTGGAGCTTGTCCATCATGCTGTGTTTGTTCAGTTAGCTGGGGTTCAGTTTGGATTACCTGCATAACTTCAGGCTCTGGGACAGACACTGAGGGAACACCTCTCTTTACCACATCTGCATAAGACACTGTGGCTGTCTGAACACTGCTCTGCACTTCTGTGCTGGGAAAAGTTGAAGCACACACCTTTACCTGCTCACTGCTCTGAGAAACATTCACCTGTTCTTTCTCCTTCTGACGTCTAAGCTTCTGGGACTGTGACCTTTGACCTTTTCTTGGCATTTTGCTGAAGTACAACCTGGAGCTTATGTGGTAATACACAAATGTAAACAAAACTCAACCTTGAAACACAGAAAAACGTAAAACTCCTCAAGTTACTGTTAAATCTGAGAAATGTACTATTATACTACTTTAAAATGTTTTTATGAATATATAAATAGACGTTAAGCTGATTTGTACTCCAAACTCAAAATAAAGGAAATTCAAAGTTCTCTGGAAACAATTTGGTCCGTTTTATTGTAGCTCTTTTAGAAACTGTATAATTTTACTTATATTTTTTTTAACCAGACTGGTAAATAATTACAACTTATGTAAAATGATATGCAGAATAAATCTCAACAATCAACAGGCTATAATAAAAATCTTAGCTCTTAGGGGAGTTTATGTAAATCTTTCAGATATCTAAAATTTAAATCAAATATATGGAGCTTTGGTGGTGTGGTGATAAGATGACAGGCGATGAGGATTCTTCAGCTGGATGTTCTGCAGCAGTCAGAAAACAGGAAGTCTGGGTCCTCAGGCGCTTCTCGATGACAATACTAACTGAATACTTACACTGAGTGACAAAATGGGTTTGTCCTTAAATAATAATACTATAAACTTGCAGTCAAATGTTATAGCCAATGAAATAGACTAAGACTGGATCTAATTTATTATTTATCTGAATGTATGTTTTACAAAATAACCAGATTATCTTATTACAAATAAACTTATAAAAAGGTGATATTATATACAATTGATCAAAGTAAGCCAAACTAGCAGTCCAAACTAAAGTCTAATGCAAAATTAAAATGACAAATGTAGGGCTGTGTAAGTAGTTTCTACTATAAGTTCTACTGTACTGTAATTCTACTACCGTATATTCAACTTGTAATTTCCAGCAAAATGACTGAATGTGAGAGAGCTTAATGACAGGAAAGAAGGAGCAGTGAGAGCAGAGATCTCTCAGAATTCTGTATAGAGCAAGTACTGGTAACTTGGATTTCTGAAAACTTGGATTCTCAAATTAGATAGAGCAGTAGAGATAGAGGGATACAAGATGGAATGGCTGTCAAATTAGATAGAGCAGTAGAGATAGAGGGATACAAGATGGAATGGCTGTCAAATTAGATAGAGCAGTAGAGATAGAGGGATACAAGATGGAATGGCTGTCAAATTAGATAGAGCAGTAGAGATAGAGGGATACAAGATGGAATGGCTGTCAAATTAGATAGAGTTGGGAGAGTGATAGGATAGACAGAATTGCTTATAATGATAGAGAGAGAGGATCTTCTGCAGCAGGTCACCTGTAAGACACAAAAGGCCTGGAATTAGTCGTATTTCCAATATGCTTGGATTTACCATATTCTTCAGACTATATGGCACACCTAAAATCCTGTCATTTTCTCAAAAACATACAATGTGCCTAATGTATCGATTCTGGTTATGCTTACTGACCTCGAACGGGATTTCTGTGGTACACAGCGCTCAAAATTCTGTCAAATATTTTAGTAAGACTTCATAAGCTACAAAGCTACGCTGCTTGATGTATTGTCAGAGCATTATGGCTACCATAGTCAGGACCCTCGGAGAGTAATTTGTACGGTGCTTCAACATAACATTATGGTGTGTGTACAAGGACCTGGCACGTGCTAAGAGACATGCTTATGAAGCAGATTTCAAATTGATCAACCCATGAAGAGTTTGATGGATTTGTGGATGAGGAATGAACTGAAAAAGTGAGTGTATTGTTCTGTATTTTATGTGTTACAACTGAACAGTGTTGAGAGTTGTTTGTGATTGACTTGAATAAAGTTTGACTTATCTGACTGTTTTGTTTGGCTTAATCTGCCTTAAAAACAGACTTGTTTATTGACGTTATGCCTTATAATTTCAAAAATACAGTACATGTAGGGCTTTAAATACTAAAGAGTTCTACAGTAAATTATTGGACTGAACAGAATGACAATGTTTAACAAATGATGGTGGAACTGTTATAAGGACATTTTTACATTCTATTAAAACAATAAACTAAGTCTATAAACTCAAACCAAGACGTGCTGCTACAGTAACTTACTGTAAATATTATATGGTCCAAATAAACCCGCACACTGAGGTTACAGCAGACAGTTTCAGGCCTCCTGCTTTAAACACTTTATATCCATTAAACTCAAAATTATTTATTGACTGGCCAAAAAGAACACAAACTTTCTCACATTTGCCTAAAAACATCTTGATGATCAGCAAGAGCTGTGAAATGATTTCAAAACACTATTTTGTACCTTAATTAAGACAACTGAAATTCAAACAGCAGTCGCTTTCTAAGATATCGGATTTGTGCCGTTCACACTGTCATACCATGATACCATCACTGATACCAACATGACAAAAAAATCTGATTTGATGCGCTTTCGCCTGCAGTGTGAACGTAGCCTTAGTCACTCAGGCAAAATACTTCTAGCGTTTTGACTTCATGCTAATTCATAAGTGGAATGAGAGAGAAAATAAAAATCGATAGCTGTGGTGCTCTTAAGTGTTTAAGGTACCGCCTATACTCACACTTAAATCCACAAACATAAGGAGAAATCGAACAACTGCATAAAGATCTCTCTGACATTTAACTATGTTTGGACTTGATAAGCCATCAAAAATTAAAATCAGACATTAATGGGCTATTAAACTTCATTGACATTTTCAGGGGCAGTCAGTGGTCCCTGTGTGGGGCTTTGCTGCTACAGATTCTAAATCCTGACTATTTGTCTTTGCCCATGAGTGAAGGGCAAGATAACACAAATAGCCAAACTACTGTAAGTAAATTACTAAACATTACCATTACTGTCTACTTACCAGCAAAGGCAAAGCCAAAGATCTGTTCACTCTGTGTAACAAAAGACAAAGAACAAAAATACAGGCTCAGACAACTCCAATCAGCATTAGACAACAACAACTCTCCTCTGTTTTCTTTTTCCGCACCCTAATAAAGATGATCATCTTCATAAAGGTAATATGTAGTTTTATCCATTTGCAATAAGCCACACAAGTTTCTGAGTCATGTAATGCTCCAAAATTTAGGTTCAGTTACATAAGAGAGTAGATATTGTAACCAATGATTTGCTTCACCTAGCCTAGCACTGCACACTTTATCAAATGGTGATGTCACAATTTAAAAGTAGGCAACAATCACAAATGATAGCTTGTATGGAATGTTTGTAGGCTTTAACATTTGAGGTGGCCTGCATTCAAATTCTATTGACACAATAAAAACAAACACTCTATAAACTTACACCAAGATGTGCTGCTACAATAACTTACTGTAAATATTATATGGTCCAACAAAACCAACACACTGAGGTTAGAGCAGACAGTTTCAGGCCACTCTGTATGTATTTTGGCAAAATGAGAAATTTGGAGACAGCAGTTTCTACATATTTCAGTCATATTTGGGGCATGTTTGATACACAGCAATAAGCACTCCACTAAATCTATGATAAACTTATCATAGCTGATATTAAGGCCTAATTAGCTAAATTTAGTATGATGATAATTTCTTTGTAGATCATTTCATGATAAAAAAACCAAACAAACAGAAGTGAGTGCTGTATCTGAGCTGTTCCATGTAAGATCTTTGCTGGATATTCCCACATTTCTTAAACAAACAAACAAACAAACATACATGACTTTCAGACACAGTTCATCTTTTGTAAATTAGGCCAGGATTATTTTCAAAAAACAGCCTTGATAAAATATCAGGCCACTATAAAATTTCTTATGTTTATGTTTTCATCCCACCTATATTTTGCAAGTCATTATGACAAATTACAAAAAGCAGTTTTCAGGCAGTGATTTAAGGGAAGAAGCTTTTGAAATCCACAATGCCCTACCACCAGTGGTCTCAAACTCTGGTCCTTAAGGCCTGGTGTCCAGAAACTTTTGTATGTGTCCCTGTTGCAACACACCTGCATAACATTAGTAGGTCATTAGCAAAACTCTACAGAACCTGACTGCATGCTGAGGTGGTAATTCGGCCATTTGATTCATGTTATAGCAGCTCATGAGTGAATGAACATGATGTAATGAAAGTACTTTTAGAAGTACATTTTTCCAAACACTTAAATTACTTCAATTTTAGTAGTCTTAGGGGATGCCACTTCAGTATATAGTGAAATTCTATACTCTTACTAATGACCTACAAATGTTATTCAGGTGTTTTGTAACAGGGACACGTGGAAAAGCTTCAGGACACCGGCCCTTGAAGAGTGGAGTTTGAGACCCCTGCCCTATGTGAATATTTAATTGTCCCTAAACTGCTAGTCATGAGCTGCTCTAATGTGAAACAAACAGATATAGTTCTGTAAAGGTTTACAAAGAGATTTCTAAGGATTTGGAGACCCCAGAAAACAAAAACCCTCCCAGATGTTGTAGCTGAACAGGCAAAAACAAGTTGCCTAATAATATCTCGATGATAACCAAGAGCTGTGCTGACTAACTGCACTAAACTGAATCATCTATAGTGAGAGAAAAACACCAGCATTAAAGTCAAACATGGTGCTGTTACTGTGATGTCCCAGAGTTCCTTTACTACTTTAGGACCTTCAAGACCATCAACTCATCAGGTCCTGGGCTTAAGTTTAATCACACTTAGGATCTGAAGCACACAAGCAAGTCCAATTGAATGAATAAAACAAAACTTTTGGTATAAACTAATCAGTCTGGACTTTAATGAAATTAAGATACTTGGTATGACTTGAAAACCCTATATTGGGCCTTAATTAAGACTTTTTTCTTTTTTTGCCTGTCCTGTTTGGATCTAATTAAGACAATTCTGAAATTATAGTGGACCAAAATCAACCAGTGATGTAAACCAGTCATTACCAGTTATTGTAAATGCTTGATGGTAATTGTTGCTATCAGGGCTTTCACAGCTGGGTATTAGAGACCAACATGTTTTTACATTAGACCAGGTTGTTCTGGTTCAAAAATGAAATCATCACTTTAAAACTGCTTTTTGTATTTATCCAGGTCATCCTTGTTAGATGATTTGAAACATGTGAAAAAAGCATAAACAAAATAAATCTGCAAGGAAGAAAGACCTTTCTCAGCACTGTACCGCAGACAAAACCTTTACTTACCAGACTTGCGACGACCAGATCTGTATCCTAGAGAAAGGAAACAACACATCAGATCACTGTTTAATGACTTACACTGTTGAACCTCTTCACACACAATCCAATTTACTGTGAGATGAAATAACTAGTCAAATCCTCAATTTCTTCAAGCCTTTATGAACTCACTGTAGTCTGAAGAGGACAAACTTTAGTTAGAGAGTCTCATATGGCGATAACATGTGTAATAAAGGCATGCATACTACAGAAGTGCAAAGAAGAGGCACCAATATTTGTTGGTACAGATTATGGCTTTTTAGCTCCATCATTTTCTATCACAAGTCAGTGCTTAATAAAGTGTGGAAAAACCACAACTGTTAGAATCAACGGAAAACCTCATCAGGTTTTAGTTCTGACCTGAATATGTAAATCCTAAAATACATGTAAATTTTGACATGTCATAGTAACAACAGTGGCACGCCATTTTTGCAATTACAAAAATTATAATAAAAAGTCCTTCCATTGTACCTGTTGGCAGGAATCTTTTTGTATTTTGCAATATTTCCCTTTTATATATAATTTTCAAACACATTGTATCAAGCAAATTATTAAGAAACTGATTTAAACTTAGTGTATATAAATTACACACCGGCTTTAACATACACAACATTGCCTACTCACAACTCTGGTTCTCTGAGTTTTTTATTATTGCTTAAATGTTTAACCTACCACTTCTATTCACTCAGGCAAAAATACTTCCATAGTGGTCTGACTTTAATGTAATACATAAGCAGAATATGAGTGAAGATATAAATCAACAACTGTGGTGCTCTTAAGTGTTTAAGCTACCACTTACACTAACTCACCTAAAATGCGTTCATAGTTGTGTCTGCTACGTAAATCCACAAACAAACGGACAACACGAACAACTGTATAAAAACAGTTGTTCGTGTTGAAACATAAAAATCAGACACAAATGGCCTATTAAGCTTCAGGGACAGTCAGAGGTCATGTGTGGGGCCTTGCTGCTACAAGGTATAAATTCTGACCATTTGGTTTTGCCCATCAGTAAATGGTAATGTCACAAAAACCAAACTATGTTAGGTAAGTTGCTAAACATGTTACACAGTGACAATTTCATATTGCTGCAGTTACAATTGCTGCTTACTTACCAGCAAAGGCAAAACCGAAGTTCTGTTTCACTCTGTAACAAAAGAACAAAAATACAGAATCAGACAACTGAAATCAGCATCAGAGTCAATACTGCATCACAATCTGTAGTGAAAAAAAAAAAAATCAGTTAAATTCTTTGTTTACAACAGCTTTACTATAAACACCCCATCTTCTCTTTCTGCACCTTATTAAAGATTTCCGTCTTTATTAAGGTGATGTGTCGTTTTATCAATCTGCAATAAGCCACAGAAATGTCTCATTAACGTAAAGCTCTAATACTTTGGTACTATTACATAACACAGCAGATACCACAAGCAATGATTTGCTCGCACTGCACACTTGATCAAATGATAACATCACAGTTTCAAAGCATGCAACAATCACAAATGATACTTGATACTATAAATGCTTGATGGTAGTTCTTGCTATCAGGGCTTCCACAGCTGGGTATTAGAGACCAGCATGTTCTCACATTAGAACAGATAGCTCTGGTTTGGTTTTCTCTGCTTCATACGTGAAATCATCACTTTAAAAATGCTTTTTTGTATTTATTCATATCATCCCTGTTAGATGATTCAATTCAATTTCAATTTTATTTATATAGCGCCAAATCACAACAAAAGTCGCCTCAAGGCGCTTTATATTGTACAGTAGATAGCACAATAATAAATACAGAGAAAAGCCCAACAATCATATGACCCCTATGAGCAAGCACTTTGGCGACAGTGGGAAGGAAAACTCCCTTTAACAGGAAGAAACCTCCGCAGAACCAGGCTCAGGGAGGGGGCCATCTGCTGCGACCGGTTGGGGTGAAGAAGGAAAACAGGATAAAGACATGCTGTGGAAGAGAGACAGAGATTAATAACAGATATGATTCGATGCAGAGAGGTCTATTAACACATAGTGAGTGAGAAAGGTGAGTGGAAGGAAAAACTCAATGCATCATGGGAATTCCCGGCAGCCTCACGTCTATTGCAGCATAACTAAGGGAGGATTCAGGGTCACCTGGTCCAGCCCTAACTATATGCTTTAGCAAAAGGAAAGTTTTAAGCCTAATCTTGAAAGTAGAGATAGTGTCTGTCTCCGAATCCAAACTGGAAGCTGGTTCCACAGAAGAGGGGCCTGAAAACTGAAGGCTCTGCCTCCCATTCTACTTTTAAATACTCTAGGAACAACAAGTAAGCCTGCAGAGCGAGAGCGAAGTGCTCTAATGGGGTGATATGGTACTACAAGGTCATTAAGATAAGATGGGGCCTGATTATTTAAGACTTTGTATGTGAGGAGCAGGATTTTGAATTCAATTCTGGATTTAACAGGAAGCCAATGAAGGGAAGCCAAAACAGGAGAAATATGCTCTCTCTTTCTAGTCCCTGTCAGTACCCTTGCTGCAGCATTTTGGATCAGCTGAAGGCTTTTCAGTGAGTTTTTAGGACATCCTGATAAATGATGTAAAGATGATTTGAAACATGTGACAAAAAAGCATGAACAAAATAAATCTGCAAGGAAGAAAGACTTTTCCCAGCACTGTACCTCAGACAAAATGAACTCACTTTAGTCTAAAGAGGGCAAAATTTAATTGCAGAGTCTCAAATGGCCTTAACATGTGTAATAAAAACAATAATTACTACAGAAATGCTTTGATAAGCCTTTAAAATTAAAATTAGACATAAATGGCCTATTAAACTTAAGGGACATTTTTAGGGACACTCAGAGGTCTAGTGGGGGGGCTTTACTGTTTATAAATCCTAAATGTGTTTTTGCCCATCAGCAAATGGCAAGATATCACAAAAAGCCAAACTATTGTATATAAATTGCTAAACATGTTACACAATCCCAATTTCATATTGCTTCAGTTACAATCACTGTTTACTTACCAGCACAGGCAAAACCAAGCTTTATTTCACTCTGTGTAACAAAAGACAAAAAACAAAAATACAGGATCAGAAAACTCAAATCAGCATCAATACTGCATCACTCTCTGTTGTCAAAAAGATTCACTAAACGTCTTTGTTTACTACAGCTGGAATACAAACAACAACAACTCTCCTCTGTTTTCTTTGGTCTACATCTCATTTAAGATTGCAATAACACTCATACATGAAAAACTGCACGATATATTTTTAAGGCTTTAATATTTGAGGTGGTCTGCATTCAAATTCTACTTCCTAAAATATTATCAACTGCACATAGTATCATTAAATATGCTGTAGTTTTAAAATAAATATCTATGTACCATTCTAATAATAATATACTGCCATATTTTATTTATGTGAAGGTGGGCTGTTGTTTATTTCATTAATTTTCCACAAAGTGAGAATTTAAACTGTGCTGCAGATTTAGGTTGGCACAAACAAGCCTTTGTTAAACAGTTCTTGAAAATTAAAGTCTCCTGTTTAGGAGTTCTTATTATTCTTGAGCTATGTACACAGGTACTTTTGAAAATGGAGATTTTTCTATGCGTTTGCACCTTTCGTCCACACTTAAACGGCGTTTTCGGTGACTGAAAACGGAGATTTCTAAACACGCTTGCCAGGATATTTTCGAAAACTCCGTTTTTGCATTTATGTGTGGACGAGAAAAACGGAGAAAACGCAGCGACAAAGATGTGCGCCTTTTTTGACGTCACACTGTGCGCCACGTTATTGTTTCGGTGAAATGCATTTCTACAATACGGTTACTGTTAATTGTACTCTCTGCAGTGTTTAAATGCTTACATATACACACACAGTTACTGTCCCCCCACACATATGACTCGGTTCTGCTTTTATGCCCCATCTTTGTTTGCTATTTCCCACCGAGGCTTCTAGACTTCTGATTGGCCAACATTTCTACACGGTTAGGAATATATCGCCACCTGTTGCGTTGGCATGTTCCTAGCAGAGTTTTCCTTCATTTCTGCATTTACGTGTGGATGGGATTGTTTTTTAAAACGAAAACGGAAAGTCTCAGTTTTCAAAAATACCCGTGTATGTGGGGACATTTCTCCCCCCCTCCTTTCTCTTAATTAACCCACAAGACCTGGACAAACGTGACTCTTTTTCTCCCGTGTTCGATCAGAGGCGGTAAAATGGCTCCTTTGATCTTGCCAACAGCTGAAACTGAATCTAAGATGGCGGTTCGTTAAAAACTTTACAGCATAAAGAATGAGGCTGTTTTAACCAACTGATTTGTGAAGAGAACTAACTGCACCTTATTTAACAGACTGAAAAACACGAACACACCAAATGTAATTAATAAAACAACACAATAACCGTGGTTTACAGTCAAATGAATTATCTTCATTTCACACTGGGCTCATAAGAACGCTAGTCGTTAGCATTGGGTTGTTAGCGTTAGCTCATCAAACACTGCTTTTACATACAAAAATGACAATTTTTCACTAAAAAGCAACCATTGTGTTACTTTAACATGAGTTATACCTCGGCTGGCTTTATAAATCACTAACAAGAACTTGTTAAATCGCGCAAACAGAGTATAGACATTTAGGAGAGGAGAGGAGAAGCAGAGGCGCAGCACTCACCGAGAGCGGACTCAACGAAGTGTGCGGAAAGGCAGTCAGGTAAAAGATGAGGCGTTCACGGGTAGTAGGAAATTCCAGTATTACACACAATGGGCATTGTAAACATCAAAAATGTAGGTAATTTTAAATATTTTATACAATATTTATTTGCTACAGAAAAAAACTAGCAGAACTTTAATTCTATAAGTTGAATAAATATTATTAGAAGGCTCTTCTCCTGAACACCAACACCAAATAGCTGGTGATAGAGTTCACCAGACCTAAAAAACCAAACCAAAAAACAACCAGTCCAGGACAGTCTGCAAAGATGTTTTAAAGACAATATATTTATTTATATATATATATATATATATATATATATATATATATATATATATATATATAAACCTTATCCAGTAAGGATTCCCCTCAAACAAATGACCATAATTTCCTAACCGTAAGGGCTAGAACGGTCATTCTTAATTCTTACACCGTTTTGTTCAGAAGAGATGGGGGAATCTTCAAGTGTTGACAATTTATCATTAAAATAGGAATTATTGAAGATATTTGACTTGTAATGGACCATAACTGAGTAGAGGTGAAGCAAAAACTGCTTTGACTTGCCCTCAGCTGGCTGGGAAGCCATGGAGGCCTCAATATGCAATTTGTATGTCTCAGCCCTCAGATATGATTGGCTGGTTGGGAAGCCATGCAGGCCCTGATATGTAAATTTGAATATTACAGTTCTCACAGAGGATTGACTCCCTGGGGACCTGCCACAAATATATAGAAATACTATGATTACCCAGAAATACTACATTTAGTAGAAATACTATGTTTTAGCACAAATACTCTGGTTTTGCACAAATATTATAACATAGCAGAAATACAATTACTGGTATATAGCAGAAATGCTATATTTAGAAAGAAAAATATAATATAGTAGAAATACTATGATTTAGCAGAAATACTACAATATAGCATAATAACAATGATTTAGAACAAATACTATGATTGAGCAGAATCAGAAAGGGTTTTATTGCCAAATGTTGAGCAGGTTTACAACATTAGGAAATTGCTGCGGTGCTTAGTGCAAACATACTGTCATAAATAACGCTTAAATAGACATGAAAAAAAAATAAGAATAAGAATTAAAAGTGCTAAGTAGATAGATATATACATGAGTGCAGGTGGTGATCAGTGCCAAACATGGAATGATGCAGTGAACACAGAGTAGGGTCATGTGTTAGTGGTGGCAACAGTCATATGGTTATTGTTCATGAGTCCAACAGCAGAGGGGAAGAAACTGTTCTTATGGCGAAAGGTTCTGGTGCGAATGGACCGGAGCCTCCTGCCTGAGGGGAGCAGGTCAAACAGACTGTGTCCAGGGTGAGAAGGGTCAGCTGAGATCCGAGCTGCACGCCCCAGTGTCCTGGAGTTGTACAGGTCCTGCAGAGATGGGAGTCTGCAGCCAATCACCTTCTCAGCAGAGCGCACAACACGCTGCAGTCTCTGTTTGTCCCTGATAGTGGCTCCAGCTTTCCACACGGTGATGGAGGAGGTGAGGATGGACTCGATGATTGCAGGGTAGAATTGCATCATCGTCCGTGTTGGCAGGTTGAATTTCTTCAGCTGAGTCAGGAAGTACATCCTCTGCTGGGCTTTCTTAATGACGGAGGTGATGGTGGGCTCCCACTTCAGGTCCTGGGTGATGGTGGAACCCAGGAAGCGGAATGAGTCCACAGAGGTGATGAGGGTGTCAGTCAGGATGATCGGGGGGAGTGGGAATAGTAATAGCTTAAGTGAAAATACTGGAAAAGTAAAATGAATAGCAGAAAAAAAACTAATTATTGTTCACCTGTGGAAAAAAAAAAAGAAATACAAATAAATTTGGAAAAAAACCAAGAAAAACCAATAGATGAACACAAAATCAAATATGGATACAGAAATGTAAAGAGAGAGACACACACACAGGGTCTATGCCAGTCAACCATTCTGAATATATTATATTTTTATCCAACAATGAGATGCTGCCCCAAAGAGGGTCTTCTCTCTCTCTCTCTCTCTCTCTCTCTCTCTCTCTCTCTCTCACACACACACACACACACACACACACACACACACACACACAGCAGCAGCAAATGAACAGGGGCTCTTAACAGCATGTTTCTTACTCAGTCAAACAGCTGTGAGCTGCTGAATTTGAATCCACCAATCAGAGAGGTTGTGTATTTTCTTCCCGCCAAAACTGGTGCACCAAGTGCAGGGTTTTACACACACACAGCACAGAGAAACAGGTTTTTTGCAGTCTTTTTCTCATATTGAGGATTCCCCTCAAACAAATGGCCAGAATTTCCTAACCGTAGGGGCTAGAGCGGTCGTTCTTAGACCGTTTTGTTCAGAAGAGATGGGGGAATCGTCAAGTGTTGACAATTTATCATTAAAATATGAATTTTTAGAGATATATGACATGGATGACTGGTTGGCTTAGAAGCCACGAAGGCCCCAATATGCAAATGTGAATGCCTCATCCCACATATATGATTGGCTGGCTGGGAAGCCGTGCAGGCCCTGATATGTAAATTTGAATGTCTCAGTCCTCAGAGGATTGGCTGCCTGGGGACCTGGCAGAAATATATAGTAATAGTATGATTAAGCATAAATACTACATTTAGCAGAAATACTGTATTAAGCACAAATCCTATAAAAAGCAAAAATACTATATTAAGCACAAATCCTATAAAAAGCAGAAATACTATATTAAGCAATATAAATATCCTATAAAAATCCTATAAAAAGCAAAAATACTGTACTATGATTTGGTAGAAAAACTATAATTAATCAGAAATACTATATTTGGCAGAAATACTATATTTAGCACAAATCTTATAAAATAGCAGAAATAGTATGATTCAGCACAATAGTAATAACTTAAAAAGAAAAATTGGAAAAGCAAAATGGACAGCTGAAAAAATGCTGAACATGCTAAGGGTCCCTCAAATATATTTGTTAAATGAAAAAAATCGGCAAAAAAAAAATATAACAGCTACACAATCACAAAAATTGACAAATATGGAAACACACATGCACGGAGAGACACACACACAAGATCCAATTCAGTCAACCGGTCTAAATATATTGAATTTGAATCTTACAATGAGATGATCCCATAAAAAGGTTTTCTCTCTCTCTCTCTCTCTCACACACACACACACACACACACACACACACACACACACACACACACAAACACAGAGGGAGAGAGAAGAAACTTTCTAGGTCAGTCAAGCAGCCTGGGAGCTGCTGAATTTGAATCCACCAATCAGAGAGGCTGTGTACTTTTTCCCGCCAAAACAGGTGCAGCCGTTTTTACGTATTTCTGCCAAAACATAGTGTTTCTGCCATATTGTGGTACTACTACATTACAACATGAATACGGATTAAAGATGAAAGAAACTGGCAACAAATTCCTCCACTACAAACCAGTCTGATACCACTTCTTTGCAGTGTTCACGTTTACTAAGGCACTACCCAAAAGGCGCCACAAGAGGGCACTCCAACACAACAGATGACCTATGTACACTGATGCACTTAGTAACAGTCAGCCTCCTTGAATTGGCAGAAATACTGTGATTTAGTAATAATACTATAACATAACAGATATACTGTGATGTTGCAGACATAGTATGTTTTGCACTACTCATTTGTAGTGAAAAAATTAGCAATATAAATTACAGGTCTGTGATAGTGTATAAATTTGTAGTGAAAAAAAATGTTGACCAAGGTGGGATTGAACCCACGACCTTTGAGCTGCAGAGCTGTGTCATTACTGATTGCGCCACCTGGAAAGAGGGCGGGTGGCTGAAAAACAAAGACATCAGCAATCAGAAATAAAAGAGATTTCTGTTGAAAACACCTGAAAAAGCTGGGATTTGTGCTGAAAAGGGGTGAAAAAACTCAATTCTGCTGAAACGGGGTGAAGAAGAGGTGTTGGACTGTTGAGAAGAGTTAAATAAGTTGAACAGATATGTTTGGGTACAGATACTATGATTTGGTAATAATACTGTGTTTTAGCACAACTCCTGAGATTTGATTGAAATAATATGATTTAGAAGAAATATTATGACTTTGTACAAATACAATGTTTTGGCACAAATACCATGATATGGCAGAAATACTATGATTTAGCAGAAATACTATGATTGAGCAGAAGTACTAAGATGTAGTAAAAGTACTTTGATTTAACAGAAATGCAATTATGGAGGAGTAATACTTTAAAATGGGAAAAATATTGATACACACACAGATACACAGAGGCTAAAGGGAACAGTATTTGTGCCATGGAGTGTTAACAAGAATCTGAGGTCCATATTAGAAAAGCTGCTAAAATCATAAAAGTTTTCAGAATTGTAATAAATGATGAATATGAATTACTTGTCTGTGATAGTGTATTAATTTCTAGGGAAAAAAAAAATGTTGACCAAGGTAGAATTGAACCCGTGGTCTTTGGGCTGCCAACCGGCGTCATTACCAACTGCGCCACTGGGAAACAGAGCAGCGGTTTGGAAAACGGGGAGATGAACTGTAAGATTTAGATCGCGGTGAGAGGCGTAAAACGCCGATTTTTGGAGTTACAAAACGTTGTGTAACTCCAAAACTAGGTGGGATAGAAGCACAATTCTTGTACTGGGTGAATCAGCAGACTTTGCTGAACTTTCACTGCGATTTTCATTGCTCCTTTTACCTCCGTCGCGGAGATATGATGAGAGAAGAAACGGCTTCATTTTCAGAGTTTGAAAAGTGAGAGGAGGACAGATTTCCACCCCTCAAACAAACGTAATTTATGGCTTAACAGTAAGATGACTGTAAAAACTGCTCTATGATTTACATGAAATACTTTGATTTAGAAGAAATTCTATAATCTAGCAAAAAGCACTACAGCATAGCAGAAGTTATATCACTGAGCAGAATTACTAGGATTTAGCACAAACACACTATGATTTGGCTCAAAATCTTTATTTTGCAGTTATATTATGATTTGGCAGAAATACTATGAGCAGTAATAATATAACAGTACATAATACTGTTATTTTGTGGAAATACAATGCTTTATCACAAATACCATGATATGGCAAAAATACTATGATTCAGCAGAAATACTATGATTGAGCAGAAGTACTAAGATGTAGTAAAAGTACTTTGATTTAGCACAAATACTATTATGGAGGAGTAATACTTTAACATGGGAGAAATATTGATACACACACACACATACACAGAGAGCAAAGTGTACAGGGGCTGTTAAGAGTCTGGGCTTGGTATATCTAGGTCAGCTAAATTGGCTGCACCTGCTGTAATCAGCACTTACACACACAGACACAGAGAGAGCTATGGGTTTTCTTCAGTGTATTTCTCACATTCAGGACTCCCCTCGAACAAATGGCCATAATTTCCTAACCGTAGGGGCTAGAATGCTCATTCTAACACCGTTTTCTTCAGAAGAGATGGGGGAATCTGCAGGTCTTCATAATTCAGCGATAAAATATAAATTATTGAAGATCTATGACTTGTAATACACTGTAACTGAGTAGAGGCAAAGCAAAACTGCCTTGACTTGCCCTCAAACAACGTTTTGTAACTCTAAATCTATATGGAGCATCAAAATCATTCTTTCACCGTAAGAAACAGCAGGCTTTGGTGAACAGTCATGGGAATTTTCAGTTCTCTGTTGAAATCCATCAAAAAGATATGACGAGAGAAAAAAGTGCCTCATTTCCAGAGTTTGAAATCTGAAGAAATCTGAGCGAGGGACAAATTTCCTATCCTCAAACAAGTGTAATTCATGGCCAAACGGTAATAGGTGAGGAAAAAATTATTGAATTGTGAGCGTCAGGGATGTCTGAAGATATACTGGGACAAGCCTCATGTTTTAACTTCGCTTCGTTAAGGAGATATGACGATTCGAAAATGCCTCTCATTACAGAAATCAAGCGGTGACTTTGAACAAACTCTCCATTGACTTTCTATGGAGAGTTTTAAGACTTTGTGTTGGTCTGAGGAGATTTGCCAAAATTCTATTATACAGAAATACTGTAATCAGCACATATACTGTAACATGACAGAAATTCCTCCACTTAGTAGTAATACTATAACATAACACAAATATTATGATTTGGCACAAAAACCATGATTTGGAAAAGCTGGTAAAATCATAAAAGTTTGCAGAATTGTAATATATGATCAATATGAATTAGTGGTCTGTGATAGTATAGTAAATTGTAGGTAAAAAAACATGTTGACCAAGGTGGAATTGAACCCACAACCTTTGGGTTGCAGACCTGTGTCATTACAAACTGTGCCACTGGGAAAGAGAACGAGCACCTGGAAAACAGGGTGATGAGCAGTCAGAATTAGATCGCAGTGAGAGGCAAAGAGCGCCGTTTTTTGGAGTTACAAAACGTCATGTAACTCAAACACTAGGTGGACTAAAAGCATAATTGTTGTACTGGGTGAATCAGCGGACTTTGGTGTACTTTGACTGCGATTTTCATTGCTCTTTGTACATCCGTCGCTGAGATATGACGAGAGAAGAAAGGGCAGACCTCAGATATGATTGGCTGGCTGGGAAGCCGTGCAGGCCCTGATATGTAAATTTGAATGTCTCAGTCCTCACAGAGGACATGGCAAAAATATATAGAAATAGTATGATTAAGCATAAATACTACATTTAGCAGAAATACTGTATTAAGCACAAATCCTATAAAAAGCAAAAATACTATATTAAGCAATATAAATATCCTATAAAAATCCTATAAAAAGCAAAAATACTGTACTATGATTTGGTAGAAAAACAAAAAAAAGCAAAAGCAAAAAAAAGGATAACAGTCACACAATCACAAATATGGACACATATGGAAACACACATGCACAGAGAGACACACAGGATCAAATTCAGTCAACCAGTCTAAATATATTGAATTTGAATCTTACGACAATGAGATGATCCCATAAAAGGCTTCTCTCTCTCTCTCTCTCTCTCTCTCTCTCTCTCACACACACACACACACACACACACACACACACACACACACACACACACACACACACACACAGGGAGAGAAGAGCAACTTTCTACGTCAGTCAAGCAGCCTGGGAGCTGCTAAATTTGAATCCACCAATCAGAGAGGCTGTGTACTTTTTCCCGCCAAAACAGGTGCAGCCGTTTTTACACACACAGAGCACAGAGACAGGATTTCTGCAGTGAATTTCTCATAGTGAGGATTCCTCTCAAACAAATGGCCATAATTTCCTAACTGTAGGGGCTAGAACGGTCATTCTTACACCGTTTTGTTCAGAAGAGATGGGGGAATCTTACAGTGTTGACAATTTATCATTACAATATGAATTATTGAAGCTATTTGACTTATAATGCAGCATAACTGAGTAGAGGCAAAGCGAAAACTGCCTTGACTTGCCCTCAAACAACGCTTTCTAACTCTAAATCTATTTGGAGTATAGATATCATTTTTTCACCAGAAGACACAGCAGGCTTTGGTGAACAGTCATGGAAATTTTCAGGTCTCTGTGGAAATCTATCAAAAGATATGACGAGAGAAAAAGTGGTTCATTTCAGAGTTTGAAATCTGAAGAAATCTGAGTGAGGGACAAATTTCCTACTCTCACACAAACCCAATTCATGGCCAAATGGTAATACATGAGAAAAAAATTCTTGAATTGTGAGCGTCAGGAGTGTCTGAAGATATACTG
Source organism: Oreochromis aureus (assembly GCF_013358895.1). NCBI lineage: Eukaryota > Metazoa > Chordata > Actinopteri > Cichliformes > Cichlidae > Oreochromis > Oreochromis aureus. The sequence continues at coordinate 5,572,428 of NC_052942.1, read as the reverse complement.
GTACAAGCCTCATGTTTTAACTTCGCTTCGTTGAGGAGATATGGCGATTCGAATATGCCTCTCATTACAGAAATCAAGCGGTGATTTTGAACAAACTCTCCATTGACTTTCTATGGAGAGTTTTCCGACTTTGTGTTGGTCTGAGGAGATTTGCCAAAATTCTATAAATCTCACAACAATGATGGTGACATTTTCTGAAAGCCAGCAAAAATACCTACGTTTTGATGTATAAATTGTGGAAGTTGAGTGAAAATTGAGCAAGTAGCAAGAAGTTGTTCGGAAATGAAGAGAAGACTGCGAAACCTACAGTGGCACACTGGAAACCAAGTGCATAGCAACCATAACAACGCATGTATTTTGTGAAAAATCACAAAGATGAAACTCAAAACTTGAAGAGGGATAAGATGAAAATGGTAACAGATATGAAAAAGCTGAATCAGGCATGAATAGCCCAATAATTTATGAACATTTTAAAGTTTGAATGGTTATTCTAGGCGAAAGTATGAGGAAGTAGTTCAGTTTCAAAAACAAGTAAGTTTTAGCAGAATTGCAGAAGTTTCCCATTCATTTCAATGGGACAAATTAAAGGAAAAAGCTTAATATTTTAAAAAGTATAATAGTATAAAATACCAAAAGATATAGCCGGAAAGGGAAAAATTAGTAGAATAGTTTAAAATTTGAACGGTGAAAATCGGCTGAAAATTGTGGAAGTAGATCCACGGCGAAAAACGTACGGAAACACCCGGAATAATAATAATAAAAAACTAGAAAGCGAAAATTTCAGAAGAAATTTTATGTGTGCCTATGCCGCTGCTATTCAGTGTAGTTTGCCATTCATACAGCTACAGAGAGCAAAACTCAGAAGAGCACCCATTCTCCACCATGAACTATGGTAAAAACAAACACCGCTCACGCTTCACAGATGACAGCTTACAGTTTTGGGTAAAGATGAAGTTACTTTGTACAGCCCCGATTTGCAGACGCTGTGCACACAGGTTCATGAGCAGAAGTCCCATTGTACCACGGCAGATCCGACAATGTTTGCATGAACACGCTTTGAAGCATTACGTTATGGACCACTTTTCACACATGGTTGGTGTACCCACACAGCCGGGCTGTAGCTTTTCAACTCACAGCCCGACACACACCCAAAAACAGCCGAGAGAGCACAGACTACGCCAGAGAGGCGTGATTGCAGATGCCGCTCAGGTGGGTCCACCTCCCCTGCAGCGGCACTGCAGACCACGCCCCGCCACACACATCAATCACGTAAAATAAATATTTATGCACTTTTGCATTCACTTTTTGTTTTTTCTTATTTTTACACAGTGTTCTGAATGATTAACAATGGTCTACAGCCAATCTTGTGTATTATTATACAAACTTTCGTTGTAAGATGCCCTACCTGGCCCCCTGGCAAAAGCTTTGCTAGATCCGCCCCTGCACAGTTACCAGCTCTTCCCCACAGCTGTCAGACTCCTGAACTCTGCCTCCTGACATCTGACAGCCTCTGTAGAAATTATCCACACCCTCACTTATCTTAACTGCACTACTGTATAGCTCTGTGTAAATAATCATTCTGTACATACAATAATTTTTAACCTTACAACTGTTTACAACTTGCATAGTTCCCATTTCTGTATAACTGTATATCTCATATTTCTGTAAAGTTATTTATTTCATATTCTGTATAGTTTTTCATATTTATATCCTGTTCATATCCTGTACATAGCTTGTACTCACTACAGCCTGTACATACCTATAGTTATAGAATATTTACAACATACTTCATACCGTGTACATTATAACATACCACAATAGACCCATTTCTGTAATATACTTGCATATCTATATTATTGCTAATATATATTGTAATATATCTATATCACTAAAGCACTTCTGGATGGATGCAAACTGCATTTCGTTGCCCTGTACCTGTGCATTTGCAATGACAATAAAGTTGAATTCTAATTCTAATTCTAATTCTAAATATATAGTAATAGTATGATTAAGCATAAATACTACATTTAGCAGAAATACTGTATTAAGCACAAATCCTATAATAAGCAAAAATACTATATTAAGCACAAATCCTATAAAAAGCAGAAATACTATACTATGATTTTGTAGAAAAACTATAATTAATCAGAAATACTATATTTGGCAGAAATACTATATTTAGCACAAATCTTGTAAAATAGCAGAAATAGTATGATTCAGCACAATAGTAATAACTTAAACAGAAAAATTGGAAAAGCAAAATGGACAGCTGAAAAAATGCTGATCATGCTAAGGATCCTTCAAATGTACTTGTTAAATGAAAAAAAAACTCAGCAAAAGAAAGTATAACAGTCACACAATCACAAATATGGACACCTATGGAAAGACACATGTAGAGAGAGACACACAGGATCAAATTCAGTCAACCAGTCTAAATATATTGAATTTGAATCTTACAATGAGATCATCCCATAAAAGGCTTTTCTCTCTCTCTCTCTCTCTCTCTCTGTCACACAAACACACACACACACACACACACACACACACACACACACACACACACACACACACAGGATCCAATTCAGTCAACCAGTCTAAATATATTGAATTTAAATCTTACAATGAGATCATCCCATAAAAAGGCTTTCTCTCTCTCTCTCTCTCTCTCACACACACACACACACACACACACACATACACACACACACACACAGACTCACACACAGACTCACACACACACACACACACACACACACACACACACACACACACACAGGGAGAGAGAAGTAAGTTTCTAGCTCAGTCAAGCAGCCTTTGAGCTGCTGAATTTGAATCCACCAATCAGAGAGCCTGTGCACTTTTTCCCGCCAAAACAGGTGCACGCAGCACAGAGAGACACAGGATTTTTGCAGTCTATTTCTCATAATGACTCCCCTCAAACAAATGGCCATAATTTCCTAACCGTAGGGGCTAGAACGGTCATTCTTACACCGTTTTGTTCAGAAGAGATGGGGGAATCTTAAAGTGTTGACAATTTATCATTAAAATATGAATTATTAAAGATATTTGACTTGTAATGCACCATAACTGAGTAGAGCAAAGCAAAAACTGCCTTGACTTGCCCTCAAACAACGCTTTCTAACTTTAAATCTATTTGGAGTATCAATATCATTCTTTCACCGTCAGAGACAGCAGGCTTTGGTGAACAATCATGGAAATTTTCAGGTGTCTGTGGAAATCCATTAAAAAGATATGACGAGAGAAAAAAGTGGTTCATTTCCAGAGTTTGAAATCTGAAGAAATCTGAGAGAAGGACGAATTTCCTACCCTCAAACAAGTGTAACTCATCTGAGAACGGTAATAGGTGAGAAAGAAATTCTTGAATTGTGAGCGTCAGGAGTGTCTGAAGATATACCGGGAAAAGCCTCATGTCTTAATGTCGCTTCGTTAAGGAGATATGACGATTCGAATATGCCTCTCATTACAGAAATCAAGCGGTGATTTTGAACAAACTCTCCATTGACTTTCTATGGAGAGTTTTCAGACTTTGTGTTGGTCTGAGGAGATTTGCCAAAATTCTATAAATCTCACAACAATGATGGTGACATTTTCTGAAAGCCAGCAAAAATACCTACGTTTTGATGTATAAATTGTGGAAGTTGAGTGAAAATTGAGCAAGTAGCAAGAAGTTGTTCGGACATGTAGAGAAGACTGCGAAACCTACAGTGGCACACTGGAAACCAAGTGCATAGCAACCATAACAACGCATGTATTTTGTGAAAAATCACAAAGATGAAACTCAAAACTTGAAGAGGGATAAGATGAAAATGGTAACAGATATGAAAAAGCTGAATCAGACATGAATAGCCCAATAATTTGTGAACATTTTAAAGTTTGAATGGTTATTCTAGGCGAAAGTATGAGGAAGTAGTTAAGTTTCAAAAACAAGAAAGTTTTAGCAGAATTGCAGAAGTTTCCCATTCATTTCAATGGGACAAATTAAAGGAAAAAGCTTAATATTTTAAAAAGTATAATAGAATAAAATACCAAAAGATATAGCCGGAAAGGGAAAAATTAGCAGAATAGTTTAAAATTTGAACGGTGAAAATCGGCTGAAAATTGTGGAAGTAGATCCACGGCGAAAAACGTACGGAAGCACCAAGAATAACTAGAAAAATTTGCATTTCCTGCGAAAATGCAGTGTGGATGCTGGAACGCTGAAGCTGTCAGCTGAAACTAGCTGAAAAAGCTGAAAAGTTGCAGAATTTGTAAAAACTTTGCAGAAGCAAAGGAACGTTGCTAAAATGTAGTAACTTAGCAGAACTGCAATATCTTAGAGGAAACATAATACTTGGCAGAAATACAATAGCATAGCAGAACTTAGCAGAAATATTGTAACTTACCAGAAACACGATAACTTCCCAAAAATACAAGAATTTCGGAGAAATAGTATAAGATAACAGAAAGAATATATTTAGCCAAACATTCTTAAACATTACAGAAATACTACTCTATAGCAGAAATGATATATTTAGAAAGAAAAATATAATATAGTAGAAATACTATGATTTAGCAGAAATCCTACAATATAGCTCAATAACAATGATTTAGAACAGATACTATGATTGAGCAGAATAGTAATAACTTAAGTGAAAATATTGGAAAGGTAAAATGACAAGCTGAATAAAAAGGAACATGGTTAAGTTCGCTCAAAACTAATTTTTGTTCACCTGTGAAAAAATAAAATAAAAATACATTTAGAAATACAAATAAGAACAGCCAACAGATACACACAAAATTAAATATGGATACACAAATCAACAAATACACACAAAATCAAATATGGATACACAAATGTACAGAGAGAGACACACACACACACACAGGGTCTATGCCAGTCAACCAGTCTGAATATATTATATTTTTATCCAACAATGAGATGCTGCCCTAAAAAGGGCTTTGTGTGTGTCTTTTTCTCTCTCTCTCTCTCTCTCTCTCTCTCTCACACACACACACACACACACACACACACACACACACACACACATAGCATCAGCAAGTGAACAGGGGCTGTTAACAGCATGTTTCTAGGTCAGTCAAACAGCTGTGAGATTCTCAATTTGAATCCACCAATCAGAGGGGCTGTGTGCTTTTTCCTGCCAAAACTGGTGCACCAAGTGCAGGCTTTTACAGCACAGAGAGAGACAGGATTTTTGCAGTCTATTTCTCATAGTGAGGACTCCCCTCAAACAAACAGCCATAAATTCCTAATGTAGGGGCTAAAACGGTCATTCTTAGACCGTTGTGTTCAGAAGACATGGGAGAATCTTGAAATGTTGACCATTTAAAATAAAAATATGAAATATCATAGATATATGACATAGATGATTGGTTGTCTTAGAAGCCATGATTGCCCCAATATGCAAATTTGAATGTGCAAGGCCTAAGATATGATTGGCTGGCTGGGAAGCCATGAAGGCAACAATATGCAAATTTGAATGTGCAAGCCCTCGGATATGATTGGTTGTCTTAGAAGCCATATAAAAAGCAGTAAAACTGTACTATGATTTGGTAGAAAAACTATAATTAATCAAAAATACTATATTTGGCAGAAATACTATTTTGTAGCAGAAACACTATATTTAGCACAAATCTGATGAAATAGAAGAAATAGTATGATTTAGCAGAAATGCTGTATTTAGCACAAATACTGGAAAGCAGCAGAAATGCTATGACTTAGCACAATAGTAATAACCTAAATAGAAAAATTGGAAAAGCAAAATGGACAGCTGAAAAAATCCTGAACATGCTAAGGGTCCCTCAAATGTAATTGTTAAATGAAAAAAAAAACCAGCAAAAAAAAGTATAACAGTCACACAACCACAAATATGTACACATATGGTAACACACATGCACAGACAGACACACACAGGATCAAATTCAGTCAACCAGTCTAACTATATTGAATTTAAATCTTACAATGAGATCATCCCATAAAAGGCTTTTTCTCTCTCTCTCTCTCTCTCTCTCTCTCTCTGTCACACACACACACACACACACACACACACACAAGATCCAATTCAGTCAACCAGTCTAAATCTATTGATTTTGAATCTTACAATGAGATCATCCCATAAAAGCTTTCTCTCTCTCTCTCTCTCTCTCTCTCTCTCTCTCTCTCACACACACACACACACACACACACACACACACACACACACACACAAGATCCAATTCAGTCAACCAGTCTAAATATATTGAATTTAAATCTTACAATGAGATCATCCCATAAAAGGCTTTCTCTGTCCTCTCTCTCTCTCTCTCTCTCACACACACACACACACACACACACACACACACACACACAAGATCCAATTCAGTCAACCAGTCTAAATCTATTGAATTTAAATCTTACAATGAGATCATCCCATAAAAAAGGCTTCTCTCTCTCTCTCTCTCTCTCTCTCTCTCACACACACACACACACACACACACACACACACACACACACACACACAAGATCCAATTCAGTCAACCAGTCTAAATATATTGAATTTAAATCTACAATGAGATCATCCCATAACAAGCCTTTCTCTCTCTCTCTCTCTCTCTCTCTCTCTGTGTCACACACACACACACACACACACACACACACACAGGAGAGAGAAGTAAGTTTCTAGCTCAGTCAAGCAGCCTGGGAGCTGCTGAATTTGAATCCACCAATCAGAGAGGCTGTATACTTTTTCCCGCCAAAACAGGTGCAGCCGTTTTTACACACAGAGCACAGAGACAGGATTTCTGCAGTGAATTTCTCATAGTGAGGATTCCTCTCAAACAAATGGCCATAATTTCCTAACCGTAGGGGCTAGAACGGTCATTCTTACACCGTTTTGTTCAGAAGAGATCAGGGAATTTTAAAGTGTTGACAATTTAACATTAAAATATGAATTATTAAAGATATTTGACTTCTAATGCACCATAACTGAGTAGAGCAAAGCAAAAACTGCCTTGACTTGCCCTCAAACAACGCTTTCTAACTCTAAATCTATTTGGAGTATCAATATCGTTTTTTCACCGTAGAAGAGACAGCAGGCTTTGGTGAACAATCTTGAAATTTTCAGGTCTCTGTTGATATCCATTAAAAAGATATGACGAGAGAAAAAGTGGATCATTTCAGAGTTTGAAATCTGAAGAAATCTGAGCGAAGGACTAATTTCCTACCCTAAAACAAGTCTAACTCATTTCAGAACGGTAATAGGTGAGAAAGAAATTCTTGAATTGTGAGCGTCAGGAGTGTCTGAAGATATACTGGGACAAGCCTCATGTTTTAACTTCGCTTCGTTAAGGAGATATGACGATTCGAATATGCCTCTCATTACAGAAATCAAGCTGTGATTTTGAACAAGCTCTCCATTGACTTTCTATGGGGATTTTTGAGACTTTGTGTTGGTCTGAGGAGATTTGCCAAAATTCTATAAATCTCACAACAATGATGGTGACATTTTCTGAAAGCCAGCAAAAATACCTACGTTTTGATGTATAATTTGTGGAAGTTGAGTGAAAATTGAGCAAGTAGCAAGAAGTTGTTCGGACATGAAGAGAAGACTGCAAAACCTTCAGTGGCACACTGGAAGCCAAGTGCATAGCAACCATAACAACGCATGTATTTTCTGAAAAATCACAATTTTGCAACTCAAAACTTTAAGAGGCATAAAAGTAAAACGGTAAAAGATTTGAAAAAGCTGATTTATTCCTGAATAGCCCAATAATTTGAGAACATTTTAAAGTTTGAATGGTTGTTCTACGTGAAAGTAGGAAAAAGTAGTTAAGTTTCAAAAACAAGCAAGTTTTAGCAGAATTGCGGAAGTTTCCCATTCATTTCAATGGGACAAATTAAAGGAAAAAAACATAATATTTTAAAAAGTATAATAGTATAAAATACCAAAAGATATTGCCGGAAAGAGCAAAAATAGCAGAATAGTTTAAAATTTGAACGGTGAAAATCGGCTGAAAATTGTGGAAGTAGATCCACGGCGAAAAACGACGGAAACACCGGAATAATAATAATAATAATAATAATAATAATAATAACTAGAAAAAATCAATAGTGTGGATGCCTCCAGCATCCAGTGTGGACTTTAAAGCTGAAGCTGAAACAGAAACTAGCTCAAAAAGCTGAAAAGTTCCAGCAAATTGTAAAAACTTTGCAGAAGCAAAGGAACTTTGTTAAATGTAGTGACTTAGCAGAACTGCAATATCTCCAGCAGGAAACATAATACTTGGCAGAAATACAGTGTGGAGCATAGCAGAACTTAGCAGAAATATGAAACTAACTTACCAAAGCTGAAAAGTTGCAGAAATTGTAAAAAACTTTGTCAAAATACAAGAATTTAGGAGAAATTGTATAAGATAACAGAAAGAATATCTTAGCCAAATATTCTTAAACATTACAGAAATACTATGATTTAGAAAAACAGTACAACATAGCAGAAATATTGTGATTTACCAGAGACACTGTAATATAAAATGAATATTTTAATTTTATATGAATACTATATTTTAACCAAAAAATACTCCAGTTTAGCACAAATATTATAACATAGCAGAAATACTATTCTATAGCAGAAATGCTATATTTTGAAAGAAATATATATTTAGTAGAAATACTATGATTTAGCAGAAATCTTATAATATAGCTTAATAACAATGATTTAGAAGAGATACTATGATTGAGCAGAATAGTAATAACTTAAGTGAAAATATTGGAAAGGTAAAATGACAAGCTGAATAAAAAGGAACATGGTTGGTTCAGCTGAAAAACTATTTGTTATTCAACTGTGAAAAAATAAAATGTAATTGTTAAATTGAGAAGAAAATCAACAAATAAGAACAGTCACAGATCACAAAGAAATCAAATATAGATACACACATGTACAGAGAGAGACACACAGGCAGGGTCTAATTCAGTCAACCAGTCTGAATATATTGAATTTTTATCCAACAATGAGATGCTCCCAAAAGGGTCTTTCTCTCTCTCTCTCCTCTCTCTCTCTCTCTCTCTCACACACACACACACACACACACACACACACACACACACACACACACACACACACACACACAGCAGCAGCAGCAGCAGAAAGTGAACAGGGGCTGTTAACAGCATGTTTCTAGGTCAGTCAAACAAGCCTGGGACCTTCTCAATTTGAATCCACCAATCAGAGAGGCTGTGTGCTTTTTCCCGCCAAAACTGGTGCACCAAGTGCAGGCTTTTACACATGCAACACAGAGAGAGACAGGATTTTTGCAGTCTATTTCTCATAGTGAGAATTCCCCTCAAACAAACAGCCATAAATTTCTAACCGTGAGGGGCTAAAACAGTCATTCTTAGACCATTTTATTCAGAAGACATAGGGGAATCTTGAAATGCTGACCATTTAAAATAAAAATATGAAATATTAGAGATATATGACATAGATGATTGGTGGGCTTAGAAGCCACGAAGGTCCCAATATGCAAATTTAAATGTGCCAGGACTCAGATATGATTGGCTGGCTGGGAAGCCATGAAGGTCCCAATATGCAAATTTGAATGTGCCAGGACTCAGATATGATTGGCTGGCTGGGAAGCCATGAATGCTCAATATGCAAATTTAAATGTGCCAGGACTCAGATATGATTGGCTGGCTGAGAAGCCATGAAGATCCCAATATGCAAATTTGAGTGTGCCAGGACTCAGATATGATTGGCTGGCTGGGAAGCCGTCCAGGTCCTGATATGTAAATTTGAATATTACAGAGGACTGACTCCCTGGGGACCTGGCAGAAATATATAGAAATACAATGATTACCCAGAAATACTGCATTTAGTAGAAATACTATGTTTTAGCACAAATACTATAAAATGGCAGAAATACTATAATTAAGCAGAAATATTATATTAAGTACAAATCCTATAAAATAGCAGAAATAGTAGTATGATTTAGCAGAAATGCTGTATTTAGCACAAATACTGAAAAGCAGCACAAATGCTATGACTTAACACAATAGTAATAACTTAAATAGAAAAATTGGAAAAGCAAAATGGACAGCTGCAAAAAAGTCCCACAAGCACAGAGAGACACACACAGGATCAAATTCAGTCAACCAGTCTAAATATATTGAATTTAAATCATACAATAAGATGCTCCCATAAAAACTCTCTCTCGCCTCTCTCTCTCTCACTACACACACACACACACACACACACACACACACACACACACACAGGAGAGAAAATCAAGTTTCTAGGTCAGTCAAGCAGCCTGGGAGCTGCTAAATTTGAATCCACCAATGAGAGAGGCTGTGTACTTTTTCCCGCCAAAACAGGTGCAGCCGTTTTTACACACACAGCACACAGAGACAGGATTTCTGCAGTGAATTTCTCATAGTGAGGATTCCTCTCAAACAAATGGCCATAATTTCCTAACCGTAGGGGCTAGAACAGTCATTCTTACACCGTTTTGTTCAGAAGAGATGGGGGAATCTTAAAGTGTTGACAATTTATCATTAAAATATGAATTATTGAAGATATTTGACTTCTAATGCACCATAACTGAGTAGAGGCAAGCGAAATCTGCCTTGACTTGCCCTCAAACAACGCATTCTAACTCTAAATCTATTTGGAGTATCAATATCATTCTTTCACTGTAAGAGACAGCAGGCTTTGGTGAACAGTCATGGAAATTTTCAGGTCTCTGTGGAAATCCAACAAAAAGTTATGACGAGAGAAAAAGTGGTTCATTTCAGAGTTTGAAATCTGAAGAAATCTGAGCGAAGGACGAATTTCCTACCCTCAAACAAGTCTAACTCATTTCAGAACGGTAATAGGTGAGAAAAAAATTCTTGAATTGTGAGCGTCGGGAGTGTCTGAAGATATACGGGGACAAGCCTCATGTCGTAACTTTGCTTCGTTAAGGAGATATGACGATTCGAATATGCCTCTCATTACAGAAATCAAGCTGTGATTTTGAACAAGCTCTCCATTGACTTTCTATGGAGAGTTTTGCGACTTTTGTGTTGGTCTGAGGAGATTTGCCAAAATTCTATAAATCTCACAACCATGATGGTGACATTTTCGGAAAGCCAGCAAAAATACCTACGTTTTGATGTATAATTTGTGGAAGTTGAGTGCAAATTGAGCAAGTAGCAAGAAGTTGTTCGGACATGAAGAGAAGACTGCAAAACCTACAGTGGCACACTTAGAACCAACTGCATAGCAACCATAACAACGCATGTATTTTGTGAAAAATCACAAAATGAAACTCAAAACTTAAAGAGGATAAGATGAAAACTGTAACAGATATGAAAAAGCTGATTTATACCTGAATAGCCCAATAATTTGAGAACATTTTAAAGTTTGAATGGTTGTTCTACGTGAAAGTAGGAAAAAGTAGTTAAGTTTCAAAAATTAGCAAGTTTTAGCAGAATTTTGGAAGTTTTCCATTCATTTCAATGGGACAAAAAATTGCATAAAAAGCTTAATATTTTAAAAAGTATAACAGCAAAAAATACCAAAAGATATAGCACATTAGCAGAAACAGCAGAATAGTTTAAAATTTGAGCGGTGAAAATCGGCTGAAAATTGTGGAAGTAGATCCACGCAGTAAAACGTCGCACGGAAGCAACTTGAAGAATAACTAGAAAATTTGCATTTCCTGCGAAAATGCAGTGTGGATGCTGTAATGCTGAAGCTGTCTGCTGAAACTAGCAGAAAAAGCTGAAAAGTTGCAGAATTTGTAAAAGCTTTGCAGAAGCAAAGGAACTTTGCTAAAATGTAGTAACTTAGCAGAACTGTAATATCTTAGAGGAAACATAATACTTGGCAAAAATACAATAACATAGCAGAACTTAGCAGAAATATTGTAACTTACCAGAAACACGATAACTTCTCAAAAATACAAGAATTTAGGAGAAATTGTATAAGATAACAGAAAGAATATATTTAGCCAAACATTCTTAAACATTACAGAAATACTATGATTTAGAAAAACAGTACAACATAGCAGAAATGCTGCGATTTACCAGAGACACTGTAAAATACTATTAATATTGAAATTTAAAAAAACATACTATGTTTTAGCACAAATACTGTAATTTGACAGAAATACTATCATTTGGCAGAAATACTATGTTTCAGCAGAAATACTCTGGTTTAGAACAAATATTATAACATAGCAGAAATAAAATTATATAGCAGAAATGCTATATTTAGAAAGAAAAAAATATAATATAGTAGAAATACTATGATTTAGCAGAAATACTGTAATCAGCACATATACTGAAACATGACAGAAATTCCTCCACTTAGTAGTAATACTATAACATAAAACAAATGTTATGATTTG